>NC_136007.1:30831587-31132837 GCF_048128805.1 Centroberyx gerrardi | reverse complement strand
CGTAGCATTATCAAAGATTGTGCTTCTCTCGCTAGCTCTTCTTGTCAACATCTGCATATTAGCAAACCTTGCTGGTAAGCTTCATCAAACAGGTACCTTTGAATGTAATATAAACCCTTAAGTGCCATAAACTAACGTAGCTTAGCCTACCTTTAGTGGAGAAGAAAAGTTAGTGTTCACTAACTTTAAACAGCTAACGGACATAGACTGAACCTGAAATTAACTAAACTATAACCACTTCTACTAACTGTGCACAATGTCAAAACTTTTTACCTACTTAAAAAGACAGCAGCAACTGGTAAAAGACCACCACCTAGTGGTGGCATGAGTGACAACTTCATTTCACTGCTTTGGTCCTTGCTGCAATACCCCTTGCCTCAGCGACTTGCTGTAAGTCGGATCATACAGAAGCTAACCCAACGGTACACATAAAAATGGCTGCTGCTCCGACTGTCCTGGAACATTGACTTGCGGGTTGTCGTCCAAATTTTGTGTGGAAAATTAAAGAAGCATGTATGATAATGGATGCGATGCTCCACTTTGTCCAATAAAGGAAATATAGACGATAGGATAACAGCCAATAATGTGTCTGTACGAGGTGAGCACAGAGCTGGTGTGTATTTGTGCAAGATAATGTTAGAGATTGGCCCGGGCCTTACACTTCCTCTGAATGGCCTTACATTGGTCACCTCTGAGCTAGTGGAAATGACACGTTTATTTCCAATCCCTCTATAGAAATCAAACTGCCTCTTTATAGTCAATGTGCACAGTGGAAAAACCAAGCTTCCTCAGATGGAGTAACTATATACAAATTTCTAAAGTAATGTTGGCTTTGTGGCTGTGGTTGATGTATTAGTGAATTCCTGGTGTGTGTGTGTGCGCTCTTGGTCACCACTATTACGACTTGTATACAGTGTATTCTCCATGCATATTCTTCTTTTGATTTTGGGATGCCTCTCTCCAACCTGCAGCTACTTTGCCCAGATCTTGGAAGAACATGGTCCCCTGGCTGCTGAGGACCCCCTGCTGGTGGGCGAGCTCGACAACTTCCCACCCGTGGCTCAACAGAAGATCCAAGAGGCCGGTGGCTTCGAGCCCTTTCTCCTGGAGTCTCTTCGCTTTATAAAGATGGGGAAATGTATCGGCCTGGCTAAGCATGCTGTTTCCCTGCAACAGGCTGGACATGGAAACAGTCTGGATGACCTGGATGACATAGCAGATCCTGACATCAACTCTTCAGCTCCTGATTTGCATGCAAGTCATGAACCAGCCTTCGCAAGCTATCTGCAAGATTATTCTTCTGCACAGCCTGAAGTCTATCCCTTCCTCCCCAGTCCTTATGTACTTGGCTCCCAAGTGCCACAGCTTGGCCTGTCAGCTAGCGGAATAGCTGGCACTGTAGGAACTTGGAGAGGAGATGATCCACTCTCCCATTGGACTACTGAGAGTGAAGGCCTTGCAAATCAACCGTATGCCCCTTACTTTTCAGCCAGTGACTCTGGCCAGGTGGATCTGTATGCCAGTGAGGTGGATGAAGGTGTTTGGGAAACTATTACATCCTCAGGGGCAAGCGCTTCGATGAAAACCGAGGAAAGCCTTTTGAAAAAACCTGCAGCTGTACAGGTGGGCACAAACATTTCACCTGCCTTTTAAATAACCTGGCCAGAATATGGAAATCATGCATAAAGTGCATGCAGAATTATAAATGTTTGCTAAGTTTGAGTTTTACTGTTTTGCTTTGATCTTATAGGCATGTTGTGCGGCCAATAGGAGTGTAGCGGTCAATACAGAGGTTTATGAGCCTTTCGAGGGCAGCAATGTGAGTTCCATATATCCCTCAAGTGCATGTGCCAACACATATTGTCTCTGACTGTTTTTAATGTTATTGACCTTTCCCAATGTCTTTCTGCCTTGTTCCTGTTTTAGGGTGACATCAACAAGAAAGAAAAGAGCTGCAAGGAGTTAGAGCAACAGATCACCAAAATAGTGAATGACTGTGATGGAGTGAATCTAAGGCGCAAAGAGGCTATTGCTTCCCTTGAGAAAGACTTTCAAGAGATCAGTGCCAATATACAAGTAGGCCCATAACCCCTGTCAGAATGCAAGAAAAGTCCAAGTGCAACAATGAATGTGTAGGTGATGAGATGAATCAGAATGGGCTCAGTGTCTTTGTGTTGTTTTCTTGTCTAAAGGTGACCAATAAAGAGCTGGCACTGTTCCAGCAGAAGCTGGAAGAGGAGGTGAAGAAGGACCAGAAGGAGAAGAAAGGCAATCAGGAGGCGCTCAAGTCCCTGAAGATGGAGATAGAAGAGCTGGTGGAGGAACAGGAGAGGTATGACCAAGGCCAATGACTTTGGCACACCCTGACATTATTATATTGGTTTCCTGAATGTGCCCTGCATCCATACTTATACATACATCTCTGCTGGAAAATTGGAATTGTATTACTCATAGTATAATTTGGTCTTAAATCATTCAATCATATTGCCTGTCTAGCAGTCACATCTCGCTAATCCTAATCTATTACAATGACTCTCAGCAATACACTCTAATTATAACCTTCTGCACTGCTTATTCTCTCTGCAGAAACAAGCATCATTTGATGTTTCAAAATGCCTTTTTGCTCTAGTTCATATATTTATATTTGTGTGTTGTTTTTGCCATGCGCAGCCTTACCAAAAACATCAGAGAGAAGAACAACAAGTACGAGGCACAGCTCAATGATTTCTTAGAGCTGAGGTAAGTAGTGACTGACAGTGAAGCATGAGCCAAATGCTGCCAAGGCTTTTCTAGGCTTTCCTTCACTTAAGTCTTCAATGTTCCCTCAGTAATCAGTCAGCGGCTGAGAAGATGAGCCTGGAGGACGAGATCAAGCGATGTAAAGACTTGTGTACCAAGGCCACCAGGAGGTCTCACAAAGCTCAGGTTGGTCCCATCTCTGTGGAAATATTACTGAAGAAAAGTCTGACCCACACCCTAATCACAGACACTATGAAATAGATTTGATTTCTTTCAGATTCTGTTCTTTCCACCCTGACAAGAATACAACTGAATGAAACACTGAATATTTGCCATTTTCTAGATTTTTTTTTTTTACATGAAAATGGTCAAATTTAAATACTGCAACTTCAATCCAAAAATATTGGTGTCATATGTCTTCAAAAACACAAATGGGTCAACCTTCTGGTCAGAAGCTGTTAGTGTTGTGGCTGCATCAGCAACATACTACAAATAAGAGTTTAGAATGGCAATAGATGGTGTCTGTTAGTGTGTATGTGAATGCAGATAGGACAGTGGTAATGATTATGATGGAGGATTAATGCACATGCAGTGAAAATGAAGTTGACTAACAATGAGCATGGCGGCGAAGTTGATTGTAGCTCTTCAGTTTAGCTTGAGACCAGGGCTCTTAACTAACTTTTTTCACCATCCTCCTGGAACCGTCCCGAAATACAATCTAAGCCGTCCCGAAATGAATGTGGGCCGTCGAATTTAAAATCTTTGTTTTTCTACATTATCATTAGTTAAAATCATTCACAGTGACCTTTAACATAAATAAAACATCATACAAATGATTAGATGATCAATCATCAACCTTTTTATTTAAATTAATCTGAAAAGATTAGATTAGAGACTAGAGGTAAATCAGTCACACCACAAACAAAGGACTCTCGCAAAGCAAGGAAAACGGATGAAATAAAAACTGCTTTCAAGGAGCAGAAAACTTTTAACTGTGGTAAGCTCTTCCTCACCGCCTCAGTGGCTACCAGCTTGCCTGTCACCTCCCGCCGGCCGCCACTCCCTCCATTCAGCCCCTTTGTCGACCGGGCCAATCCTGTCTTTATCCGCTTCATTTTCCCCGTCATCATTAAACATTTCCTCCAATTCAACAAAAAGTCTCCCTCAGTCTCAGCCATTTTTCTCGTATCGTAAGTTGCTTGTTCGTATCGTAAGTTGCTAGTTAGCTTCGTGAGTTTAGCTTTGTCATATGTCCGTTACATTACATTACATTACATTACATTAAACTAGCAAGCTTACCTCATTGACTTGGGTTGAATTCCCCGTTGCAGCTGCGGCTGTCGTGAGGTCAGAGGCTGGCGGTTCAGGGTCTGGCTCTGCTGTGCATTTTCCTGATGTTTGCTTTCTTGATGTAACGTTAACATTAAAAAATTGCAGTATCCCACTACGGGACGCCATTGCCATTGTGTATCACTCTGACAGTCAATACCGGCGGTGACAGGCGTCTGACAGGATTTCGCGGGTCTAGATAATGTTACTTAGTAACGTTTGTGCGTGTGTGTGTGTGTATGTTGTCAAGGAGGTTTAATAAGAACTGTGTGTGTTACACAAAACGTGCAGTCAGTTTCATTTTCATCGCCGTTCATTGTAACGTTAGCAGGTTTTTTTTTCCAACTCTCGTCCCAAATTCGTCCCAAAATTAATTTACATTCTCCCCGATCCTATTTTTATTGGCCCCGGGACGACGGGAGGTCCTTAAGCTCGAGCCCTGCTTGAGACCACATCAACTTTGAGTGTTCCTTGTTCCTACTAGGCTTCCAGTGTATACGTATGCACATACCACACACAGCAGATTGACTGTTCACTGTTGCCATCCTTTAGCTGTCTATTGTGGAGAGCTGCCGTGATCAGGGCTTGCACTGCCTCTACAAAGTCCTGAAGGATTCCAGGGCCACGCTGGCCAAACTGGAGGAAGTAGCACCCAGGTAAGGAGAGAAACCACACCATTGACTCAGTCCTCCAATCCTATCAGATGGGTTGAAAATGGACCAGTTGGTGTCATAAATGTTGTTCATATTGAATGCTGTCCGTCTGTCTTTTCCAGATACCCTCCCCAAGACCTGGCCATTGCTAGAAAGAATTGGAGAGTTTGTGTTCAAGAGGCCGAGAAGAAAATATCAATTGCTGAGGTAGATACAAAGAACACAAGCATTGATTACACTGATCACATTCAAACAACACTGTCAGTCAATTCTCATTCACTTTCATGATGCCTATGTTCTGGCCAGCCCGTTAGCTCTCAAACCCATGCATGTTAAATTCTTGCAGCCCTAGTGGCTTATGATGTGTGTGTTGGATGTGTGTATTGGACTAGCTGTCCAGTATGGCCTGTCTTTGTGCTGGTCCACAGACCCAGTACCAGGACCAGATAAAGCAGGTGAAGAATGGCAGCAGGATGAGCGAGTTGCTTCCAGTCAATATTGCCAACCCTCCTGAACTTCCAGCTGTAACGGTAAGACCGTCTCACCAAACCGTCCTAACCAGTATGGAATGTTGCAGTCTTTTTTTTTTTTTGCTAACAGTAAAGTTTTCACACAACATGAACTACCAGTTTATTGTATTAATAATAACTTCTCTGGCATAGGATTAAAAAGAGTGTTGCCAATCAGTCTCCTCTGGCTGTGATGAATGACTTAAAGGATAAGGCTGGTGTTTTTTAATGGATTTCTTACTGTCAACAAATCCTATGAAAATAACAAAATCAGCAATGAATTTGTTTTGCTAACAAGACTCGTCCATGTAGCTGATGCCCAATAAAGCCATGTCTCAGTAGCCATTGAACTCCATTGTATTAAAAAAAACTATTAAAAACACGTCAAAGAGCCATGCCGTTGCTTTGGCAGCATATTTCATCATTGCGATGCACCGGGCCGGCCGACTTTTTCCTCAAACAACTTAATAAGCCGACTGTAAACACATTTTTGATCTTAGGAAAGTAGTTCCGTAGCACCGAAAATAGTCCCCGGCGTAATGAAGAATTTGTTCCCATTTGAATTGGATTTGGTAATAACTACAATAGCCTGACTTTTCATGGTAACAGTTAGCGATTTTTAAAATTGAAACTATGTCTTTGTGTGCTGTATTTCAAGGTTTTTAGCTTATCATTGGAGCCAATGACTTCCGGGTTGAAGGCTAAAAAGGGAAAGTGGGAAGTCGGAAAGTAATGGGAAAGTGTAGAGTAGAGCAAACGCATTGTTGATTTTGTCATTTTTATAGGATTTGTTGACGATAAGAAGTGTATTTAAAAACACCAGCCGTATCCTTTAAAGCACAGCATGAGTAAGGCAGTGTTTCTTCTGTAGACATTCAGCAAATTACCACTACTGCTATAGAAATTCTGAAAACAAAAAGTCGAGGTCTGAATTTTTAGCATCACAGCCTTCACTACTACAACAATAACTGGGGCCAAAACAGAGAGAGATGTGAAACCTGAACTAAAAATGTTCCCAAGCAGTTCTGCTAATCAAAATTACAGAGCAAACCCACAGTAAGGCCTGCATGGTGCTTTAGGTGGTGATTTAGGTCTGTGATGGTGGGTCCCCCACACCCCACACCTCAGGGGCTCAGCCTCCCAGGCTAGTTGGGAGGCAAAAATATTAGATTGGTCCTAAAAATCGAATATTTGTTTGTAGGGATCAGCACCAACTTTTGTGATTTGGCTGCTAACTTATTCAGACTTATTAAAATATTCAGATATGTCATTAAAGTAATTTGAACAGAGTTAAATAAAACTTAATTAAACGACAGTCACCAGTCTCATCTTAGTAGTATACATGAACATAAAGTGCATTAAACTCCCAAAACTGCCCCTCTATGGGGAAAAAATGGTATACACAAATACATAGTCTCACACACATCCAGACAACTGTTAACAAATCATCATCTTAGTTACTCAGCAAATAGTAATTCTCCACCACTCAAAGTACATACTGCATCCCTGTTGCATCATTTATCATCAAAAACCTCTAGATCTTGCATCCTCCTATAATATTCAAAATCTGTTGAAATCCTTGGAAACCCAACAAGTGAAAACTACCTTAATGCTAATTTCATGCTCACCACCTGTTTTGCCAATATAACAGTTTAAAGTATCAAACCCAAGTATATCAATTGTACATTCAAACTTTCAAAAAATTCCCAACATCTAGGCTAAAGTGATGACAACATCACACAAAAATCAAAAAGACCTAAGACAACATCCATGTGGAATCCAATGGTGAACAGGGTATACCTATATGCAAGTCGCATGTGAGGTTGGAGCAAATTTTTTTAAATATAAAATTTGCTCTCGTTTTTTTTTTTTGGGGGGGGGGGGGGGGGGGTATGAGGTCTGCCAGCAAGTGGCTAGCACCATAGACTGGAGTGAGACCAGAGACGGTTCAGAAAGTTGTTGTTATAGAGCATCTTTGGTGAGACACGTCTCGAGTCTTCTCATACCAGCAGTTGCGGTCTGGCGGTCATTTGGCCAATCAGAACCAAGATAACTGCTTTGTTGTCTTTTCCGCCACGATCTTGCGGTACTACAACTATAATGGACACTGGTTTTGAGGTAAGCCTCGTTTGCTGCTAACGTAATATGCTGTTTAACTAACTTAACGTTAGGTAACTAGTTGCTAAAGTAACGTTACCTTGCCAAATCAAAGTTGAAGTGTGTCGTGATAAATTCTTCCTAACGTTACCCCATTGTTTATATCTGGGTGGGTAACTCGCACCTGTCGGCAGCGGAAATCGTTCGTTTTAAGCAGCGGTAAATACGAATCAACTAAACAAAACATTAGCGATTATGCTGAAATCGGGTTGTGTTTGGGGCTGTAATGCCAAATATAGCTTGGTACATAATGGATTAAGTTTAGGCTTTTTCAGTTTTAAAGCAACCTAACGGAATCGGTGGATACAGATAATAGTTTACAGGCCGTCTGCATCTACAGAACTGGGGACAGGCTGGCAGCAACCACTCATGACCGGGTTTTGCGGCAGGCATTTTCTTACATGTCAGTAATAAAAATTATAAACGTCGCTGTTGGGTAGCATAACGTGCAAGCTTGCTAGAGTGACAGTAATACAGTCTCTCGGTTTTGCTAGTCCCGTTTGGGTCTAGCACAGCAGTAGCCCAGTTGTGACTGGCGCTGCACTGCCAGTCCCAAGGCGTTCCATTAAAAACCATTCGGGTAAAATCTTTCACCTCATGTAGGTAAGGTTTCCTGACCAAAATTTTGCCAACATGATAAGCTTTCTGAAATCCTTGAGCCATTTTCTGTTACACGAGTAAAACATATTGTCAAAGTGCCACACATGTTTTATCTGCACGGTTTTTAATGGACCGCAGTTCTAGCACAGCACAAGTAGCACATCACACGCAGTGGTTTGTGATCTGGCTTTGCTATCATACCCTGCTTTACAGTCAAGATGCTTTACAATCGAGTCTGAAAGGAAATAACAGTCCACAGTTTCTACTATAAAGCAAAACAGAATGACTGGTTTGAGGTTGCTTTGTTAGATCAGCACTTAAATTTGAACTTCTGCTCGCTGAATCACACCAACATAGCCTACTTTGTGTCACTGGCTGTCACTGTTTGGCTATATAACATAATATAAAATAAAAACAGAAAGTTATGATTAATTTGTATAAGACAGTGGCCAAAACAGAACTTTTAAGCATTTCTAAACATTTTGGTAAAATACAGTAGTTTGTGGACACATGCTTAAATAAGCTATATATTTAAGTTATGTTAGGTTATACACTAACAAATATCAACAGCAACGACATCAGGAACGTCTCATTTTCGGTTGACAGCCAGAACTACATAATGTCTGTGTATTTCTAATCACAAGAGCTTAAAAAGGGGTCTTACTTTGGTTAAATAACACGAAAAATACTGTAGCGCCGATGCAGCACCACCGACTTTATCCACCCGGAAGTAAGTTCTTTGCTGTTGTGACGTCACGCTGATACGGCCTATATAGCAACTAAATCGAACGTATGTCATATTTCGTATGACAGATCACATCACTGACGGAGTTTCGATAAAATAAAGATAAATGATATGAATGAAGATAAATGTTGTCTTTTCCCTTTATTTTCTTCTCAGAGTGCACCAGAATGCTTTGTTTATATGTTAAAATCACAAAAATATACATATATATATATATATATATATATATATATATATATATATATATATATATATATATATATATATGTGTGTGTGTGTAGTGGCTCGGTTAAAAATAAATAACGATTCAGTAAAACCTACTCCTAGTGCAGTCAAAAGAAGTTAAAAATACAAAGAAATATTAAGCTTTTTCTTTCTCTTTGTCTGAATTGCCCAGATGTCTCTGCAAGCCAAAGAGTTTGCTCATCAGCCTTCAGCCCAGTCCTACTGTGGTCCGGCGCTCATCCAGCAGTCTGGTTCATCTAACGCTGGACTTCCTGCTGAAGGGCTGGGTGGTCCGGCTCAGCGGCAGCCCCAGCCTCCACCTAGGACACCGGAACCTCAACACAACACTATGTTTAACAGGGCTCTGGAGAGCCTTGCCACCATGTTCCCTGACTATACCAGGTAACGCTGGGGGACTAATCAACCAAATAGTTAGATTAATGTAACTCATTAAAGGGGTGTTTGAGCCATAATATGTCTGAACTCAACTTTTTCCAGTCTCTTTCTCCCAGAAACATTTTTGGGTCAGTTCATTCAATTATTAGCGTTTTAATATATACAGGTAACTGCCAAAATAATGAATGATGAATGAATAATGAAGAAATGCCAACATAAAAGCATGTTAATTGGATGTTTTGCTAACATGAATCAGTGAAGGTGCCTAGGGACTTTGAATTACTTGATTGTCCTATTCTGAGTACCGGCCTCCCGGTATATATGGGCCGAAGCGCATTGGATCCTCACCCATTAGTTGGCTACAAACTCTCTAGCAAACAATAGTCATAAAACCATCAAACAGAATCCAAAATAACTAATCAAATAGTAAATTCTGTAATGGTAAATCACTTACATCAGAAAATCAACAAACTTTGCTGGCTAAGTCCTTCACGGAATGCAACGTAACTTTGAATGCAAACACAACAAATGTAGCTTGTGGATCTTCTAATGCAGAATACAAAGAACCAAAACTGCAACTTACACTAGTGTAGCAATTAAAGATATCTGGTCTCAAAAAGCACCAAAAAGAAAAAATGCTTATCTTCGTTTATTTAGGGCACAAGACCCTCCCCCTGTCTCAGTCAGTCCACTGGGCGAGCCATGCCTCTGTGCATGTGAACTTCAAAATGTTAAACTTGGGGTCATTGTATGTTGCTGTGTCTCCGGGCCAGCACAACAAATCAGTCTTCCAATACAACTGCAGTACACCTAGCTGGTGTATAAAGGTTACTACCACAGGCATTTCAGACATAGTAGTTCAACAAGGACCTAATGAAAATATTACACTCATAAACACATGCTGGCCCATCTGGCAAACAGAAAAACCCAAATAGTCACTTCTAAGAACCATTATTCTATATAAAATAACAGGATCTCGCAGGTTACCACTTTAAGGAATGAATGTAAGTAATAAAATATCCTGCTTTTGTAAAGCGAGATAATGTTTGTGTGTGTAGGTCGGACTTGAAGAGATTTGTCCAAGAGTTGCGTTCATCCAGCGGTGGAAGCCTCAGCAGCATGACGTTGCAGAATGTTGTCAGTGGCGTGACCCAGCTCATCCTGGACCAGCAGGTAAGGATGCTTGATACTGATGGCTCACTCAATCTGGAGCTGGAGATGAGCAGCGATGTTGACTAGGGGTGTAACGATATATCGTGGGACGAACTTTCGCGATCCAAAAACATGACGATAGGCATCGTGGAGGTGAAAAATGGTTCGCGATATCAAGTAAAGCTTATCAATTAGCTGCGCCACCAAAATGTAGACTACTCTTTGTTTTCATTTACATACTTTAAACGCCAGAGGGCGGAATCAGCAATCCTAGATCCTAGTTTGCCTGACTGGCGTTATGACGTCATTGACACCAACGTTCACCGACGTTCACTCGAGACCCGGATGAGCCAGGTGTGTAGCGTGCAACAGGAAATCGAAATACATTTGTTACGTTACATAACATTATCATCGTTATTTTGAAAGAGACGGAGGTAAGTGTTGTGAGACATTCTCAAATTTTCTATCCAGTCTGTTTCCTCAACATTGCGGTTGTTCCTACCAGTTCTGCGGTCTCGGCTCGGCCAAATGTTGCGGTTGAAAGTATCAAGTCCATGCGGTGGAAAAAGAGAATATGACGCCGCTGTCAGTGGCGGTTTATTAAGATCTTATGGATAAATTGACACCTCTGGTTACTGGTGTATAAACTGAAAACACAGGCAATGGCAGCCGCCATATTGGTCTGAAGTAAACGTTACTATGGTTACAGACATTATTTACAACCATCGCGAGGTGTGGAGTGGAGTGACTCCTTTACCCTTACAGACACAATGGTCATTTTACTCCACTCTGCTTCAGTGTGAGCCAGACATATGCAGATTCACTCTCATTCATAAATTCGGTTGTCACTACCAAATTCTGGCAGTGTGTACGTAGCTAACTGGTGTCAGCTGCTACCTGAAAATGTTGACATGCTAATTTTCTTAAAAAAAATAAAACATGTCCTCCTAGGTTAGAAAATGAGTGTCTGAACATATTTGTTGTTTTAATTTAAGTTTATGTTTTGTGGCCTGCCTGGCCAACTAAGGTGTTTGGAGAATGTTAGATCAACCATGTTCAGACATTTGCACTAAATTGTAAAGAGGACATCCTTGTTTAGACATTTTATTTTAATTTACAATTTGTTTCATTTAGACAAGCATACGCTGTTAAAAGCTGATTTATTTTATTCAACAGATTCCATTATTTGCTTTTTGCACTGAAAAATATATAACAAAGAAAGAAACCATTATAAAAGAAACTGTAGGTACTGATTTATAATTTGATGTTTTTAGTTATCTGTTATGTATTCGTGAAACACACCCACCTACAACCTGACCTCATGCCAGATAACCAAAACAACAAAAGAAGAGACTAAGTATTCAAATGAAATATATTGACAGTATGTGTACCTTCCTCTCATTGTCTAGCCTACAGATCCTTTGTCAGCTAGTGCTGGGGCTTTCTAGGTCGCAGGGTCAGAGTAGTGATACCAGTGTGTGTGGTGCTGTGCATATGCTGTGAGCTCCCTGATGCTGCCAGCTACGTCGGGTTCAGACTGCCTCTTGATTGAACCGAGACACGTGGCTGCAATGACGTCCTCCTTGGCTGGCCTGTCAGACTGGGCGCACGGGTCTTCTGGGACGGGGGATCATGAAAACCTGGCTCACATAAGGTGCAGGGTCCTGGAACACGTGATCAAAGATGAGGTCCATCAACTCATCCACGTAATCTGTGGAGTAACAGAAACACAGAAATCATCAGTTCCATTACAAGAGTTTACATCACATACTAGTGTGTAGCAAATTTGCAATTTTCATTTATAGATTACTTTATACTATAGTTTATACTTTATGACATTGGTATATTTATTGAATTTTCATATTTACAAAGTTTTGTGTGTGCAATAAAAATGTGTTGGTAAACATACTGAAAGTTGACTCAGGGGGTCGGCTAAGCAGACCCAGGGTCCTCATCCTCTTCCTCCTCCATTAGGTCAAGACGGGTCTCCTGGATGGTCTCTTGATAGGTGGGGAGGTCAGGCTAGGTTGTGGAGGAACAAAGGGGACAGTTGAAGAGCCAACTCTGAAATCTCTGCAATCCAAAACTACATTACCACAAACTACAGCCTCAATAATTACTATGTAGTTGATTCTAAATGTCTCCTCCACAGTCAAGGAAAATAGGACATTATAACCTCCAGAGAGGTAGTATTTCTTGCAGTGTCGTCGTTCAGGTGATTACAAGACTAGACTTAACAGACTAGGTGCAAAGACAGAACGTGAAATGTTACATCTCATCAACCAGTAACTCCCTTCCATTCATTTGGTGTTAGAAGTGAAATATTCATGGTGACAAGAGTCCCTGATTGACAAAGTACTTTTCGAGTTTTGCCACGTTACAGTTGCGGTTGTCTCATGTACGGAGATGTGTCCGCAAAGTGAGCCAGAGGAGCTAACCTTAGCTAGCGCTAGCGGCTAATGCTAGATTAGCTTGCTGCAAGTGGCACTAATTTAGCCCCTAACCTTGATTATAGTACATGTGTCCTAACGGCACCGGGTTAACGAGACGAGGTGCTCGTTTTTCTCCGGCTGAGGTAGCCTACAACCGACTCTGGCTGCACATGTTTTTGCCCCTATTGCTAACTGTTGTCGTTATGGCCAACAGGCTTCCTCGTATTCACAGGCCCGCATCAAACTGTCTCATCAGACTGGAGCTAAGTCACTACCCGATGCTAATCGGACTGAAATACCATAAACTACCGTATCCATTTCTCATTCTCAAGTTACGTTAGCGGACATGTCTCTCCACACAAGGCAGCTGATTTAGCAACAAAGCATCATAGAGTGTAAAATAAACAAGAACACAATGTCGCAAACAAGCAAATGGAACATAACTTTACACACCTTAGCAAACCTCGACATGTTCTCAAGCCCAGCTGACTGTACTTGGAATAAACTGTAAATATAATCACAAAGTGGCGACACTTACCGATTGCACGTTTGCTGTTGGGTCATGTCCAGTTAGGATAGATCCATCTCTCAGGTGCAGTTGATTGTTTTCTGGACATTTTTCCGTGCTACGCAGCTACGCTACAGACAACAGGGTTTGGTCTTCCGCATTCAGTTGCCGGGCAATGGCGGACGGTGCTGTAGGCGGGCATATGAAATAAGTGTACCTTTGTGACGTCACAAATTTACGGAAGTCCAAACGGCTCGTTTAAGGGCATATTTTCCTTACATGGATGGTGTGGTTTTAGCTGGGGACCATGTGTTTTGATACTTCCATGATGTTTAGATAGCACATCCAACTCCTTTATAATCAAAGAGACAAGGGAAATCCGGTTTTGCACGTTATGGGACCTTTAAACTTCAAGTTGAAAATATTGTTTTTTTGACATTTTATGTCTAAGCAATAAGGAAAGAATCTTTTACAGTCATTTGTTTCCATTTAAACTTTGTTAAAAATATCGTCATTGTATCGAACTGTGAAGTCTGTACCATGTATCGTACCAAACTGTGAGCTGAGTGTATCGTTACACCCCTAATGTTGACTGGTGTTTTCCGTTTAGGAGCAGATCAACTCTGGTGTCAAGTCCAACATCCAGCAGTGCGGGAGTCCTGCTCATTCTGCTTCACCCTCCCCAGTACCCTCCATCCCAGCCTGGCAGGCACTGGGACCCCAGAGACCCCCCCAAATCAATGCTGTGAGTCTGAAATATCCATAACCATTAGCTTCTCTGGCATGAGTTTGGTGGCTGAACTTGAAAAATCAACAGTGAATCTGTCATATGGACATGTAGCAACAGAAAACTCCAAACTCCATAGATGGTGGAAGGCCATCCTCATTGTCAATGTGAAACTCCACCCATGTTGCTTTTTGTGTGTAAATAAATGATGTGTCATGAGCACAGTGAAACCACACTCCACTACCACAATGAGCCTGTCGGTGAATTTGGGAAGAAAAAATATAAATACAGTTCTGCTTGAAGCTGATTACAGGGTTCTCATGCAGGTCCAGAAAGTATGCAAAGTGATTTTCATTATTTCCAAGTCTGAATGTTTATGGAAATTCTGAGAACATTTTTAAATTAAAAGTATGGAAAAATATTTCCAAACTTGTTTTCATTAGGCTTTATACAAGTAGCAAAACAAAACCCGGGTTGGACTCTGCAATGGTGCTGTCCACCTCTACCGATTAAAGTTATGAGAAGTGTTTGCTATTAAGTGTTTGTTTGTCTATTGCAGCTGAACGTAGGAGATCCCTGCATCATCTGTCATGATGACATGAATCCAGATGACGTCTGTGTGCTGGAGTGCAGACACAGCTTCCATAAGGAGGTGAGGGAGTAAATGTTGGTCTGTTTCTACGTGATCCACAGCGTTTTATCAGAGCGCTCCCTCCTGCTAGTTTTAAAGTAGTGGAAGTATAAGTATATAACCATAAGTATATAACCAGCCAGTTCTTACTCTGTATCACATCATGTATACCAATGCCGGGATATAACTTATTTTAAGAAAATACCGGTTTCAATACCTTTAGAGCAAATTATTCATTTAAGCTCCCTGGAATGTCACAGGACAGATGTTTGGTCACAATTAAGGCTTTTCCATTTCATTTAATTTTCCAGTGATATATCCTGGTTGAGAACTGAAACTTTACAAAATGATGGAATTTGTGCAAACAAAAGGACAAAGTTGTGGAGAAAATGAAGCGCTCCATTGGCTTCGGACTCTGCTTCTAGTTTTGTCACTGCTATTTCTGGTTCCCCTAAGTTATGGCTACCTCTTTAATCTTCATGCGCCCCCACTGGCATGGAATGTGAATGAACAAACGATACGAAGCCTCAGCACTATATACCACTTTGTATGTGGCGACGTGTTCAACTGTGCTTCTTTTTTGGGCAAGTTTAACTTGCTGCCTTTATGCTGACAAGCTGGAAGGGGGCTCAAAAGGTCCAAGTTGAAAAATTGAACATCTTGTAGTATCCTACACACTTTGTCCTATAGTCATAAAACGTTGTAGACATATCCAGCTCACCTTGCTCTGTAAACCAACCACAACCATATTTTTTTTTAATGTATTTGTGAAACAAACAAAAAACAACTTTGCTACTATTTTTCAGTCTTTTTCAGTTAGCCCCTGAAGTAAGTTGCTCCCTGATGGAGGCAGTATGTGTGAAACACGACGACTGTTTTCTGTTCCTTGTGATCTGCTGCTGGGTTTCATGTTCAGGGTTCCTCTTCTGTTTCTGTCCAGTGTATAAAGTCTTGGCTGAGGGAGCAGAGTACCTGTCCGACCTGCAGAGATCATGCCTTGCTGCCAGACGATTTCCCCATGCTGCCTGGTAGGAGGCGCCGAGGCCACAACCCCGCAGCCTTCTGATGCCTTAACCTGTTAATCAGCTGGTCCAGTACCCAACTTTCTGATTTTATTTTACTTCTTACTCTTACTTTTTTACCAAATAATTTCATTAAAATTTAAAATGGCATTGGCTTGTTGTGTTTTTAATCACGCTACATTGTTGTACTAGAATTATTCTATCAAACGTGTAGGGAGAGACTGCCATTTCATACTTCTCAACTGACTTCTCAACAGTAAATTTGTTGAAATGCTTTATTTCTAACAAATCTAAAGGAAGAGGTGATCGTATGTTTCTGCTCCTCGCTACAGGATGCTCACCCATCACACACATCTTAGATGCTCAGAAGGGTTTGACCAATATGGATTTTTGAAGGCCAGTATTTTGATATTTTGAGCTGATATTTTGTGCCGATATCCCATAATCCAAATGTATCCCCTAGAATTTTATTCTTGTTAGGGTGGAAAAGCCTCTGAAACAGCATTTATACCGTGGGACACAAAAACTACTGTAAAACAACTTGCAGAGACTTGAAACTTGCTTGTGATAGGTAATCTATCACAGTGAACATCCCGCCCATCTTCTGTTGTGTTCAAATGCTGGTGGGAAGCTCTGACATCTGGGCCTTCCAAGTCAGCTGCCAAACATTACATTCATGGGGTAGTTGGTTGGGAAATAAAACCCAGAAGTAAACATGGATATCATGAAAAAGGATGATGCTTCTTGCTTTAAAAAAGTTCAAATAACTAGTCTGGCTAACTACAAAGTAGGAAATTTGCTTTTCCGATTTATTCAATAACACAAGAATGCACCATTCCTCTGTCGAACTCTGACATGCTTCCCATGCAGAGACACCCGCACTACAGAGTGCATGTCGCTGCCAGAAAATAGTCCCTGAAGAAAAGATTGTTTTACGAACAAAATTCAAACATCCATGACTCTCTAAACACAGGCACAAATGTTAGCCGGAGCATCTGAGAATTTTAAGGTAGGTTTAAGGTAAGGTGCACTACAACTCTCACAACACAGAGTGAATATGAAATAGTTCTCTGGAAATGTGGATGTATTTTCTACCGTAGACTGGTTATCATTGCTAAGAATAATGGTATTCATGATGTTTTGCAAATAAATGCAGTTTAGTTAAAAGGGTTTTTATTGAATGAATTTGAAGACGTACTTTGCATTAATGTGCTATCAGATATAACGGAAAAACGTACTCCAAAGTTGGATGATTAAGTTTGAAACACTGAGAAAATGTTGCTTTCTGATTTATGATGCAATGACCTTTAACCTTCTCAACAAGGCAACAAAAAAAAATCAAGTTTTGTGTCAGTCAACAGTAAAAAAATAAAACACATGCACCTTTATTGTAAGTTTTTAGTAATGTGAAATCTTCACATAGCACACGTTAGTTTCAGGGTTGGTTATAAGGTCTGATATCGCTTATTGCAGGTTTAAGCTGCAGGAGTCCATGTTTGTTTATTGTATGTCTTCTAGGTTTGATTTTCCAACAAAATAGCACATGAATGCAATGCTGTTTAGCAGCCGATTTGGAAGTCCTGGATGTTGGACTTTCCCACCAGCACATGAAAGCACAATGAGTCCTCACTGACAGTCACAATACTGGACCCTGATTGTCCAACAAGTTAGTCCAACATGGTGTAAAAAAAAAAAAAAAAGATTGACTTTTGAAAATCCAACAACTTCAAAATGAATCACTCAAACAAAATACAATTTTAACATAGTCTTCATTACACATCTTTAATCAAATATGTATATAGATAGGGGGAAATTTGAATTTGATTTCCATTGATTTGTCAATGGAGCTACTCTTGGTTAGCCTTGCTTCTCTGGTTTCTGGCTTTAGAAGAGAGTTGCTGCATTGTCCTCCAGTGAAACGGTACATATTTCCAGAGGGAACCCTCATTGAAGATGTGTCCGTGTTCAACTCCCCACTTCACACAGCAAGTTCAGTGTTGGGACAATACACTTGGAAACCACAGAAAAAAGATGCAAAAGGCACAGTCCCAAATTTGAAGTATTTCAGGGCTTTCTCTGGACTTTTCTATGGCCACATGTAGTTATCCATGTGTTGTAAGGAGGGTCAAAACCTTAGGCAGCCTTCCTCCTTTGAACTTGTTGATGCGATTACCAGGTTCACACTCTGCACAGCTTCAGAGGGAAGTTCTCTGTGATCAGATGATCATCATGCAGCACGATGACAACATTGACTTCAAACTCTAAAAAGACAGAAAACAGAAGCCATGGGTCAAACATACTGTCAATCACACTGTGCAGTAGTACAGCTTCCCACTGGTCATGAATTCCTGGAATATGGAATTTTTAGGTGTAAGTCAGGGAATTTTACAAATGGGTCACTTTACAGGAATATAGCAGAATGCATTTTCCAACTTGTTTCACACATTCATTGCATTAGATGGTTTTCAGCCAAACTCTTGTGGAAACCAGACTGGAAGGAAGAACATTTTTAGCTCATGAAGGCGCTCCAATGTAGTCACGGAAGTTTATATCAGGTCCACACTGGGAACATGTACGATTACTTACAAACTAAAAGAGCCAATGTCTTGCTCTGCCCATGTTCTTACAAGGTCGTTTTAAAAAGCAATGATCTGTAAAGACTTTTCAATAAACGAGTGTCTCCTCAAGGTGAAGCTACTTAGCACCTAAACCAGACTGAAAGTGGGGACTGACCGACTTTGAAGTTGGTGGTCTCGAGGGTGGGGCAGGTGAACAGCCTGGGGAAGACCATGTAGATGGGAATAGAGAGGCTGTGGCAGACATCACCTTCAGCTATCTGGATATTCTGGATCTCAGTGGCGTCTCTGGCGTAACCCTCAGCACAACCTGGACATAGCAGACATTTAGAAAAACAAGCAGCTCAAACCAGAACTTAATGCTACCATTACAAAAGAATGGAAGTATATGGAATAGTTTGCATGCGGTGTTCAAGGCGCTTCTTTCCTCATTGCATTTAAACAGAATGCAAAACGTGAAACATGCAAGCCATTCCCTATACTAGGCTTGGGCAATATCCAAAATGTTATATCGCGATACTGTCCTGCCAAAATATTGCGATATACGATATTATTGCGGGGTGTTTTTTTTCCGATATTCGATATCGCGGGAAGTATCGCGATATTCACAAAATATTGCATTATTTGATAACATCGAATATCGGCCCAAGCCTACCACATACTGTCATTATGTATTAATAGTAACCTTAATGAGACAATGGAAAGGACTGAGATTTTGAAAGTAATAGTTCCATATCCCACTACCTTGCACTTACATTATCAACAAATTATAGAAGAGGGGCTAATGCCAATTTCTCTGAAACAAAACTTCAGCAAAACTTGTTGAATGTCCTAATTAGACCTTAGTCAGTGATCCTCAAAGCTGCACTAGGAGATCAACAGAGAAGGGCGCCCCATCTCCACTAATTGAGACACCCTACTAGGCTTGGGGCGGTATTTGATAATATCAATATTTTCCGTGATATCGAATATTGCTATTAATAACAATGATTATTATTAATAGCCAAGAAATGTGATGTCATTTAGATGAAATAAAATGAAATACCAAAAAAAAAAAAAAATGGCGATAATATCATATCGCGATATTTTGGGACAGTATCGTGATATTACATTTTTCATATCACCAAAGCCTACGCCCTACATTCAGCCTATTTGCCCAAATTAAATTCCGGTGTCTGGTACGGTCACCGGTCCATACATTTTCTTTTGATCAATTCCATTTTGTTCCGAGTCAGCACAATGGAAGTCCTATCTTACAGCTGGAGCTTACCGCAGGTCTCTACTCGGACAAGCTGCAGTTCAATGCTCTTGATGGGAACCTGGGAATTCTCCACCACCACTTCTCCAGTCAGCGGCTGGCTGATCACACAGTTTGTGGCGTCTAAATGGCCTCGGATGAGAAACTTTGGCAACAAACTCCTCTAAAGATGGAAAAAAGCAAGGTTATCTGCGCAGTACGGCTTGACGTGAAACAATACCTCGTACTGTTAACCTAGCTGTAAAATTGTAGTTATCAAATTAATTAAAGTGATTCCACCTCACGGGTGTTCTGCAGGGTGTCTGGAGTGATGGTGAAGTCCACTGGAGTCGGTAAAACTTTAGCCTTCTGCGGCTGAGAGGAAAATAAAACAGAGCAGCAGATTTCACAAAGCTCAACCCAGATGACATCTAGTCTGCAGGATGTCTTGTACGTCATTGGTGAGCTGCTGTCATCACCATTCAGCTTCATTTTTCAATGATGAAAAGCCCCACCCTTTTGCTGTTTTAGGATTCATTTGTGTATAGTGAAGTAATGCTTTGCTAATTGTATGTGTGTGTGTGTGTGGTCGGTGTATCAAGCCAGCTAGTTGTGTACATGGTAGGCCTGGTTGGTTCTGTAGATCAGCCTTCATCAAACACCAGTTTCTGCTTCAAAGTCTTTTATGGTTTGACCATCACATTTCAATACTGAAGCAGCACAAACCCTACACTATCCTAAATAATCATAAAAGTTGCCCAATCTCCACCAAATGAAGTCTAATAGCTACATCTAAGCTGGATGGATAAGATAGACGATGCCAATGCTTCCAGTCAAGGAATGGTAAATTATCCAAAGATTTCAGTAGCGGTTATTAAGCCAGATCAGCACATGAAGTTGATTGAAGCTATTCATTAACTTGATAATAGGAAAGGAAAAAAAACATGTTCAGATTGAAAATTGATTGTTCAGATGACTGAAATGTGGCTATGACCCCCGAACAGAGAGGTATCTAGAACTGGGCTTGGTGTGGTTGTCTGAAAAACATTTTAATAATACAAGTGGACTGATGACAGTACCTTGAGTCCAACCAAATGAAGTGTGTTAGTCTCACCTGACAGTGCACCATGAACTCACAGGTCCGGCTCAAGTCTTTGGCCAGCAGGGAGCGCTTCATGTCACAGCGTAGGGTATACTGGGAATAACAGCGGAAAGACGATGCTTTACTGACTGACAACAGAGCCTTGTGTCTCATCTTCCTCTGTTATTAGCAAAGGTGCGACCAAGTCAACTTTGCTCGAGTCTCAAGTCCCAAGTCTAAAATGTAGATTACCAAGTCAAGTCCAAGTTTCAACTTCAGTAAATTCAATCATTCCATACAAATTCAGAAAACAGAATTTCAATTCAGTCATCTGGTGCAACAAATCTCATCACTTTCAATCTAAGTCATTTAGACAAACACAAGATCTTTTGTCGAGACTTTAGAAAAGTCAAGTCCCAAGTCACCAGAACCCAAGTCAAGTCAAGTCTCAAGTATTCTCTTCATGCATCAAGTCAAGTCTCAAGCAATTAAAATTCTGACTCGAGTCCCCACGTCTGGTTATTAGAGGTGAAGAATGCCAAAATTCAAGGGGAGCAATAATTCACCTGTGTGGCTAACATCTTAGACCTGACCAAACCTCTGAGAGAAAACCGATCTATGTGAGGCTCACATTTACCTGAATGTTAACGAAAACGCCGTGGTAGGTCTCGTACAGCACTTTGTTGCCCTTGGTGAGCAGAGGAAACTCGAAAGGAATCTCAGTCTTGCCTCCTGGGACCTTTCCTGCCTTGGCCACCTCAATGTTACTGCTGATCAGCTGGATGGGCTGGAACACAGGCAAAAAACATATGGTGTACACATCTGATAAATATTAGCAACAGTTAATTAATTAAAAGGTGCCAAGTGTAGCATTTTTAAACATCGATATTGTTTTGTTACTGTAAACAAATGAGACCATGGTGGAGACGATTGGTAGCCTCTATCTCACACCAGTAGTATCATTAGTGGTAGTGTTTCTCCAAATTAATTTCCCATAAACCCAGTTGGTTCCTATTGTTATTGCATTTTCAAAACTCATTTTTACAGGTAGTTTCAGACAAACTCCAGACAACACATCACAACTGGACTTGGTCCCGATTGGCTCCCCTCCTTTCCATGCATGAGTGTGTTGCTCTTCTTTACTTTCACAAATAATAACACCATGTCTTTTACTTAGCTGCTTTTTATCACTTCAATCTCCCAAAGAATAGCAGATCATTTTGATCATAGTTTCACTGTTATCTCTCTACCTACAATACAGATAGTCATGGAATTCAAAATCTCATCAAGTGGGGGTCCGTGGCCCTAATGTGGACTAAATTAGGGGTCCCTGATACAAAATAGGTTGAGAAACACTGTGTCAGAACACCGGCACTGTGGTTTGGGGTTTCACCTTGACAGAGTTGTAGAAGGCCTCAAAGACGCCGACGCTCTTGGAGCTGAGCTGCAGGTTGACCACCCCCTCCATGCTCAGAGAGATGCCCTGGTGCTGCACCGACTCCTTGCTCATGAGCACTACGACACCGGCCAGCGCCTCCTGCAGACAGCAGACACACTTCAATGCCAACAACTTTCTGTAACTGTAATAAACTCCTTATAATATGGCCAGATCCACAAGGCTATCAGGTGAAGTTGTCTCCTGTATTAAAGGCAGAACTACAAACTAAATGTGCCACTGTTTTCCTCTTCTGACCAGCTTTAATGGAGGGAATTTACTAGCAACCACGTCTCCATTTACCGAGCCAAACCATTAAAAAAGAAAAGTAAGGTTAGTATCATCGGTTTATGAGGGATTTATTCATGGGTTGGTTCGTGGAGATACTAGTAATTCTGGGTTTGTGCATGGTTTACAGGTTATTAATGAGTTATTAATTGAAAGTCCCTGTCTGAATTTTAGGAGTCAAAAATTAAGGGGTGTTTTAAGGAGGTTTTGATGGGGTCTCCTCCATTAATAACTCCCTTAACTCATTTTAAGGGGATTTTGCATGAATTAAGGGGTGAATTAATGTAAATGTAAGGTTACTGGTTCGTAAAGAAACGAGTAAAACAGCGGCATCTGGTGGCCGTTCAGACTAACTGTCCTGTAGATACCATAGACAGGTCAGCTGCTGGTCATGTGCTGAAAGGAAAACACACCGGGACGTGTTTATGCCGTCTTTAATAAATCCTGTTTTTGTGAACTACTGCTACGTTAAACGACGTGGTCCATGTTTCGTGTGCCATGGAGATAGTAACGTCGTTGCCATTAGCGAGTAAAGTTAGCTAAATGGTCCAGAGGAGCAGCTAGCTAACAGAGGTTGACTTACCCCTTCATGGTAAACTTTATTTGCTCTTTTGAGTCGTATATCCAAAGTGACACTCATCGCTGACCACCGAACATCAACCACGCAGTTTAGTTCAATTAACTAGATCCAGTAGAATCCTCCTTGTTAAAATATATATATATATCCGCAGGACTGTTACTGTGTTTTGCACTTCCTCCTCCTCCTCCTTCTGCTTCTTCTGCTTCTGCTTCTTCTTCTTCTTCTTCTTCTTCTTCTTCTTCTTCTTCTTCTTCTTCTTCTTCTTCTTCTGTTGGTATCGGCGGTTGGTATCCAACGTTAGGGTGCATTACCACCACCTACTGAACTGGAGTGTGGGTTAGAGCAGTGGTTTTCAAAGCGGGGGCCGCAAGGGGGCGCTAAGGGGTCCGTGACAGCATAGGGGCAAAGAAGATTTCTCTCTCTCTCTCTCTCTCTCTCTCTCTCTCTCTCTCTCTCTCTCTCTCTCTCTCTCTCTCTCTCTCTCTCTCTCTCTCTCTCTCTCTCTCTCTCTCTCTCTCTCTCTCTCTCACACACACACCATGAGACCATAGTCCAGATTTCACTGAATGGGGGGCAATCGGTGGACTTGTATATGTTGATGAAGCAACTAAAAACAGGGACAGGATCAAGCAATACTTTCTAGGTGGTCATAGGAAACTTTAGTTAAAAAAAACAACAGTTTGTTATAATCAATGTGAAAAGGCAATCCAAATACAGTACTGTACAAAAGTCTTAGGCACATTCTGCACAAAAATTCTGTAAAGCGAAGATGCTTTCAAAGATAATTAAATGAAGTTTCTAAATATATATATATAAAAAAATACTATAAAGAGCAGTCTACTGACACACTAATGAAGAAAACGAATAAATAAACATCTAAGACAAAATTTATATAAAAAAATCTAGGGTGCCTGAGACTTTTGCACAGTAGGCTACTGTACATCATGCATATGCAGCCTATTGCAATAACCAATTGACCAATGTCAAAGGCATTGTGGTATATGTAGTTTCTTATAGTAAACATGGAATATTTGTAAGGATATAGGGATATTTGTAAAGTTAGGATTTTGACACCAAAAACACAATAGTTGCATGAGCAGTTACTTTCATAGATGTTTTTTTGATGTTATTTGTGGGGTAAACATCAAAGACTGTAACGTGACTGGATATGAACTGTCATGTCATATCTATATTATGTAAGCTGGGCATTATTACAAAATAATGACAAAAATTACAAAAACAATGCTGTACATTTTCCCGCTTATTACATGGCTACTTACCACAGACATTAACATTTGACATTAACATTTGATATAAAATACTGATTTTGTGATTTGTGTTAATTTATGTTGATTTATTAGAAGCTAAAATCATGTACCAGCTTCTAGCAGGACTGTCTGTAGTAACCGTGGAGTGAAGTCTTTTTGCCACAAGGTGTCGCCAGTTAATTTGATTAGAAATCAACAAAATCAATCAGGCCTGTAGTCAACTATATGATTAGATGTGAAACAGCAGAATGTTACAGACCTCAGAAAATGTTCATTGGCCAATCAGAACTGAGTATTTAACAAAGCTGTGTAATAAAGTACATTACATATAGTGCATCATGGTTTCATGGAATGCAAAGGGAAGCTTTTCTTACTTGAAGTGCTTCACCGCACTTTTTTGTTCTGAGGCACAAACACTGTGCGGTAGTATGACTTAAGTATTAAAGTCAATGTTTCTCTATGCCCATCATTTTAAAATAACTATGTATAACTTATGCATTTATGCACTATGACTTGATCTTAGCAAGCCAAATAAACAGATGATTTATATGAGACTACATACTCTAAAAAAGAGTATGTAGAAAAAAAGAGAAGCTCATTCTGTATATTCTTTGTATAAATGTACTTTAATATAAAACTGAGTATTGGGCTGGCAAGATGTTTCAGACCTGTTCAGTCTTATCCTATGTTATGCAGACTTTATAAATACTCTGAAATCTTAAAACAGGGTGTCAAGTATTGTTGATCAAAATGTTGCCTCTTGTGTCTGTTTCTGAAGGTCAAACATGAGTTGTGCTTTGTTTTGACCAGATACAGTTGCCAACAGTCAACTAGACCGCACTGGCTTCTCATTGTTGCCACAACAATAGCTGAAAGCAAGACAACTGTAATAGGAGAGCTGATGGCTTTCAAATGGGTTTTCCTGCTTTCACAAAAAATGAGCAACCCCTTTCAATCTTTCAGTGAAATAAGGAGCATTTTTTGAAAGACAATATTGATTAATTTTTTATTAGGTTTAAAACTCTACAGTACATGTTTTACACTCCTATGCCCAATGTGTTATTGTATTGAGATAATTTGCCTGTCCTACTTGAGTAATACATAACAGGCATATCTTACATCTACTTTCCAGGAATCATGTTACGTACATTCTCATTTGTTTTCATCAAGCAACAGCAACAGCATACTGTAGATGCTGGACAGAGCATATACTCAGTTCAGATTCATACTTCACTGCTAGTAGGGAGAGAAAATGACATTATTCATCCATTCAAAATATTCAAACTAGCAGAGGAGTGACCAAGTCGACTTTGCTCGAGTCCCAAGTCAGTCTCAAGTCTTGAGGCACAAGTCTCAAGTCAAGTCCCAAGTCTAAATGTAGATTTTGTGGGAGGTAGGTAAGTGGGAGTGGGTGGGAGAGGGAAGCCTTGGTGCTTTTTTCTTCTTTTTTTTTTGTTGAAAGACAATATTGATTCATTTTTTATTAGGTTTAAAACTCTACAGTACATGAGGATGAAGGGGACGGCAACCAGCAGGTACTTACTTAAATAATGGTATTATCATGTTATTGTATTTATATGATGCTATTATTACTCTTTCTAAATAATTCTTATGCTTCATGTATTTTTCATGTATTTATTTTTGAAAATGAAATTGCTAATAATTCATGTATCTGCTCTATACCTGCAATAAAAAAAAAGAAAAAAAGAAAAAATATTCAAACTAGGGTTCCACCAATATGGGTTTTTGAAAGCTGACACTGGTACCGATATTTCTGAATTGAAGTGTGTTTGGCTGATATTCAGTATCATTAAATTTGACCATTTTCAAGCAAAAAGATTACAGTTAGTCAGTGTTTCCCCAGAATTGTATTCTTATCAGGGTGGAAAAACCTCAAGACCATAAGTGGAAATGCCATTTAGATCGTCACGGGACACTACAACACTAAAAAATCCAGACTCATGAAATTTTTAGGGGTAGCAGCTCTTTAAACGAAGAATTAATATACAAAAAACATTGAATAATTAAATGAATTAATAAAAAGTGCAAAGAAAATCAAATGTCATGTCAGGTTTTCCAGACTGTTTTTCTGTAGCTGTGGTCAGGGAGGAACCTCCATCATGTCAAAGGTGGACGACACTGACTGGGCGATATCCCATATTTAATAAAATGCCAGTGGGCGTACTGGCCCAATATATCGGCAAACAAAAGTATTGGTCTAAACCTAAACTCCATATCTCCATATCTCAACAGTAACAATCCTAATACATTTGTGTTATTACCACAATAACAAACAATATATCCTCTACTCTCTCTTATACTCTTCTTCCAGTTTTAGCTTCTCTGTGTTGTTACTAAGCAAGGCGGCGTCGTTGCTCACCTGCACCTTGTCAAAAAAGTTAAAATCAGCCACGTATCGGCCACTAGCGGTGCTGAACAACACCGGTTTGAACTCATAACCCCAGAGAATCTCCTGAGGAACATAGGAGGTTCGGCTCTGGCATGTGGCCGCAGTGGACTCCATGGTCGCATTAAGGGTCACCAATAGCTCAAAATCACGAGTTTGGAGATTTTCGGCTGTCAGCCCCGCAAGTGGGCTGTTGTTGTCCAGCACGTGGTAGAAAGTGAGTGGAAGGATGAGGAAAGGGCAGTCTCCACTGGAGTCCATGTAGAAATCAACACAGCTCTGGTGGACTTGTGTCTTTTCGCCTTCCTCTGTCACATTGGAGTGAAGGAGCTTGCCTGTTAGCTGGCACTGGATCAGCAGGCTCTTCCTCATGTTAGCCACTCGCACCATGAGACAGAGCTTGCCTTGGCGCCGGCAAATCACCGCCGACTGGCTGAACTTGATGGTCTCCGCTCGCTTCTTGGGGCGAGCCAGCTTGGCCAGGAAGGCGCCGGTCACGAAGATCTCAGCCAGGCCGGTGATGACCAGCTGAGCCACCAGAGTAAAGATAGCCAAGGGACACTCTTCTGAGATATAGCGGAAGCCATAGCCAATGGTGGTCTGCGATTCTAGAGAGAACAGGAAGGCCCCGGTGAGCGTCTCCACGTTGTTCACGCAGGGTGTGTGGTTGGATTGCAGACCGTCCTCAAAGTCACCGTTGCCCATGCTGATGAAGTAAAAGATGACGCCGAAGATGAACCAAGTCATGACAAAGGTGGAGGCGAACAAGGTGAGTTTGTAGCGCCATTTCATGTCCACAACAGTGGTCCAGATGTCATGCAGATACAGCTTGACCATGCCCTCCACGTTGTCGATGCGCACGTTGTTGTGGCCATCCTTGGACACAATCCTTCGCTGGACTTCGGCCTTCCTGGTGGTCATGTTGCTCTTGGTCATTTATAACTGATTGTGACCTCTGAAGTTTTGTTTTGCATTGCCAACAGAAAGACTGAAAAAAGACCCAAACAAGACACAATTGCTTGCTTAGTGCTGTAATCATTTCTCATCAAGCCTTCCATCAATAGTGCATCTATTTACACATACGCTATTGCCTAAATTATGATCCCTTGTGATAGGATAGGTTAGGTCTTACATCCCAATAGGAATTTAAAACAACATTTCTGACAAATGTTTTTTTTTATTTTTAAGTTAAAAGATCAAAAAACTTTCATCTAACATGAAAGTTTTTTATAAATTTTTTAAATCAATTTTTATCAATTGCATCTTTTTAAACAAAAAAAATCAGCAAATGAACAAATCGCAAAAAGCCAAAGTATTTAACACCGAAATACCAAACGGTCTAAAATCACAGAAAAAATGTAAGGCTGAATGATAAACTATTTCATGAAATGTTTTATACGGCAAAACACTTATTCACAAAACAAGACTGTCTTACAACAGATTGCTCTTACTTTTCGAGGTTAATATACACACTTCGGCAAAGTTGAATGTTAACTTGCTAGTAAAGCATTGCAGGAGCACAAGAACAGTTGTGTTAACTTGAAATGATCTACGTTTTCTCGATAAATCTCACATTTAAGTGCGTTATACTCACATCCCGAGTTGTTACCTTGTTGAGTAGTCTCAGGTGTTTGCCTTCACTTGTCCAAGGAATTGTAATCTGTAAGGCGAAACTGCCAGAGAACACCTTGTTCAGTGTCTTCTTTCTCCTATTGTCCCAGGTTGTGTGCATTGAACTTTGGCACAGTGATATTTAGGGCAGAACAGAGATGAGAGACAAAGTGAAGAACTATAAGCTCTTGTCTACATGTGGGTTGGCTTTTATTTCCCCACCTATCCGTCCACCACAAGTGGGAATGGCTAGTGTGAAGACTTGGGTTTGTTTTGTTCCTTTTATGGTTGTTGTTCCTTTATACACACCCTGATTTACTACTCCCAAGGCCTAATAGCGTTCTGAAGGACATTATGACTCTGACAAATCATTAGCACACTCTTAGACGGTATAGTACTTTGAATTCCAGTGTTCTGGGCATTGTAATTAAAAACTGAATATAATAGTTCTTAATCAGGAGTAAGTTAATTTACCTGGTCTAGGAGAAGTGTAGGACTTGCATTCTAAAACATTTTCGGCTTAATGATCAATCTCTTTTACTGTATATGTCAAATAACTCTTTAAGTCTTGACCAATCGGTGTGTAACTTTATGACCTTGAATTACACTCCTTACGTTTGTTATTAACCCTACTGAGGGCTAGTGTTTACAGGAAATAGACTCTGAACACTATTGTGTGTGTGTGTGCGTGTGTGTGTGTGTGTGTGAAGATGACAGTTCTGCTGTTCTTTCTGTCCATATCAGTGTAAAGTCAAATTTATTGACTTGTCATCAGTGTTATTCATATTTGTCATCATTATCCATTTGTTTTTATTCTCGATTTGTTATCTGTGTTCACTGTAGTATTTCCTTGGTTACAGATTCAAGAATGTATCCTGTTCAGTCACACACATACACAGATGGGATTGAGAGAAATAGAAAGATAATCTACTTGTTACTTTCTTCCTTCTGTATTTTTATCATCTAGGCTTTAAAAACCACTGGGAATATTGGGCTCTTTTTCAGAGAATGGGTAGAAGCAGCAGGGGAAAACTACATTTCTACATGTATGAAACTATTCTTATCCTCATAAAAATGACATTGTCAGAGTTTTCCACTCACTTGCTTATTGTTTCTTTACAGTGTGGCAATTACCTTGTGTCTCCCAGGTAAATAAGCAGTAATTATTAGTGTAAACAAGTAGTTATCTGTGATAAATACTACTAAATAACATAGTAATGAATATAGAAAGAATTAAATATGTACCAGATAGGTATGTAGTAATTATTAATAATAAAATGTGTAACCTGGTGGTATATGTAGTGAATTAAAGTAAATTATCTAAAAAAAAATATACCAGGTTAGTATGCAGTAAGTAGTTACCTGGTGATTAATATGATGATATATGAATTATCAGTAATATCAAATAGTCACCTGCAAGTACATGGGTAATTATTGAGTAATTATGTATTTTTTGGTCCTTCTTCCTCTGGAAGAAGAAGAAGATACTTACTTTCTACATTCTACATGGTAAATACAAGTGTAAAATATGGGTGACAATGTAATAAAGAATATTCCAAGACATTGTATACAGTTATACAACTGTTATTTCTTATTTCTTTAGTTTTATGATTAAGCTAGATGGCTGAGACAGCACAAAGTTAATACAGTGCTTTAACATTTACCCTACTGGCATAGAGATGTGGATATTTCCACATATTGAGCATTGAAGTGACAACAAAGACATTTGAAAAATGTCCATTTTCATCAGACTGAACAGTAGCAGCATTGCAGTGCGCAAAATCTGGAGTATGGTAATTTGAATTTATTCATAAATTTAGGGAGACTGATGTGTGATTACTGAGGTGGAGCCACATTACCGCTGCCTTATCCTCAGTGATACCTCAGGTGACAGCTAGAATCAAGAGATTTTATATTTACTGGACATAGATGTAGTGACATTGTTAGTGAAGGTCAAGGCAGAGAAAAAACAGTATAAGAAACTATTGTTCTGGGGTTGGAGAGGGAAATAAAGATTCCTGTTCTCCAGCAGACAAACCTTGGCAATAGAGTTTAGTGAGTTTAGGGGCGGTCATTGAGTGCTTGTTCTCTAGGGACAGCAGGATGGGTAGGGACATATAGGAGGGTATTTTTGTGTCTAAGAGACTAAAGGGGACAACAATTTTTGAAATTGGTCCAGTATTGAGCGAGATCGCTTCAGCTGGCAGCCGCGAAACGGGCTGCAATGTAATCTGACGGGGCAAATCGCACCGTCAATGTACGTCCACTAAAAGTGCTTTTTTTTTGCCAGTGACAGGCTCAGATTGTTATTATAAGTGTCTGACAACATTATGGAAAGGACCCTACAGAGAAATGAAATGTTTTTCTTTACCTTTCGCTTGATCCGGTCTGTGTGTAACTTCCTGCAACAACTCAACTCTCGCGAGACTTGAGCGAGACTTATGCGAGGTTACACACAGACCGGATCAAGCGAAAGGTAAAGAAAAACATTTCATTTCTCTGTAGCAGCCCATTTCCCGGCTGCCGGCTGAAGCGATCTCGCTCAATACTGGACCAATTTCAAAAATTGTTGTCCCCTTTAGTCACTTAGACACAAAAAGATGGGAAAATAGGGTCCAGGTTGAAAAATACCAAAGTTACCCTTTAACACCGGACCCTGTCTGTCCAGGCAGTCTTAAAACATGTTCCTTCTTCTAAGACAAGGCTGGTGTTAAGATGATTATCCTTTATATTTAAGACTTCATCCTTAGATCCATTGTAAAGGGCACAAATTGTAATAAAAACACATAAAAGATTCTACCATGTATCCAAGTCGCTTTACTCTGTTAGAGAGTCAGAGGACTTAATTTGGTAGAGAGGACTGAGTCAATAACCCAGCCACAAGGCTGGTAGGCCTTTAGTCAGTCCAGAAATTAAGGAGGAAGAGCCCAGCAGAACTCTCAAGCTCCTGAAGGCCCTGGACATCAGATCAATGCCCTAAAAGGATAGGAGAGCCCAAGGTCATTGGCCTTAAAAGAGGGAACCAATGCCAGTGGCCCCTCACTAACTGCCTGTTGGTGACAGGCCACTGGATCAGTTTCTCTCTAGTCTGTAGTACTGGGCAGGCAGGGCAGGGACAGTTTTAGCTAGAGGTTAAGCTAAACAGGGTGAAAAGAGTGTCTGTTTGCACCCCCAACCCCCACAGGCAGGACAACATGCAAATGCAATGCATATGATGTAACCAAGGACCCTTCAGAGAGATCAGAGTCACACCCAAGGGGATATTTTGGTCAGTATGTACGGCCGCAGTTGTGTAATCAGTCACCTTGTCTGTTTGCTACCATCAGCCAGGTAAACCAAGTTAAAGCTGTGTTCTGTGTAGCAGAAGTAGCCCGTGGAGACGGTTGTTGGGTGGATATCCCCCAGATGTGTGTAGATGGAGAAGTGGAATGTCAATTAGTTAAACTTGAGCATGTGAATGAATTGGGCTGCTCTAAATAATAAAAAGATACATACATTTCCCAATTCATTCTCTATGTAGCAGCCTTCCCCTTCTTTAAGGTCGACTCTTGCACTTCTGTTTCACCTAGTATGTTGTAGTAGTAGTGATAGTACCAGAGAGAATGTATGTTTAAGTGAGGGACAGAGTAGCCTATGTGCAAGAAGGAAGTAGAAGAATATACACAGGCTTTACAGTAGAGGTGGAGGACTTCAGGTTTAAGGTTGAGGTTGTTGAAAGTCATTGCTGTTAAACTGTAACAACTGTTCAAAATCTATTAGGAAGGACATTTGGAGAGGGTGTTCTGGTTCTCATCCATGGCTGTATTTGGCAACAAAGTGATCATGCAACAAAAACAACAAAGTGATCAGGCAACAAAAACAATATTGATCCCATCAATGCTGGGAACAGTTCAAACTCACAAAACCTCACTGATACAGTAGGTGCTACACTCCGAACTCTTAGGTCTTTTGACTCTGTCACTGTCATCTGCAATCTTACCTTTGCACATTTGAACTCCTCTGTTATGCTAGATATATGCAGTAGTTCTAAGATTCCTCTCCCATTCAAAGCTGCTAAGACACTGTGGATTCCAACATATGAGTGAACAAGCCTATCTAACTTCTCTACCTTTGATGTAGGTATCTTGTATACGTGTCAAGAGCCACATTCGATGAGACAACAGACTAAAGTGCAGGCACCACAGCTTTAACTTGCCTGGTAGTCCTGACCTCTCTATGCCCTCATTGCCTCAAACGACCTTCTGCCTTATCTCCTGAATCTCCTACTTGTCGTTTCCTTGTTGGAATTGCTTCCTCATCTATGTAGAACCTGGGGTGTGACTTTGTTTTTTTTTTTTTTATCTTGACCCTCCCCTGAGCTACAAATATTTTTCCTTGAGCCTCCCTGAGTGACTGGAGGAAAATGCATGACCGTCCCCAGTGAGCATTTTTCCGTTGAAAAGACGTTTAAAAAATGACTATGGTCACCGTTGAAAAGACGTTCAAAACAGGTTTAAAAGTTAAAGTTTTTTCACCGACTATTTGAAGACGTTGATTGAACGTTCATATTTAGACCATATTTCACCGGGATATTACACCGGTGAAATATGGTCTAAATGTGAACGTTCAACGTTCAAAGACAGGAAAAATAAAGGGAGAGAAAGAGATGGGGGGCGACATGCAACAAAAGACGTTGCAATCATGAGGTATGCGTTTCAACCAGTAGGCTACCGGAACGCGCTGCATTTTGCATTCAATATTTTAGTATATAACCCTTAGTATATACACCATTTAACTATGCCAGTGTCAGTTGTAGTCGAAGCTGTACCACCTAAGTACAACCATTTAAAGTTGTATGTCCCTCCCTTAAGCCAAAATAAAAAACAAAAGTCCCTCCCCAGTGCTTAATTAAATTATTTGACGTGCCTCCCCCGTTTTGCACCCCCCCCCCCCCCCCCCTCATAAATAACGAACAGTCACTTATCTGAGTGCACCTTTTCTAAGTAGTCTTCTAGCTTCTGCTTTGTTGCTTTCAGGCTGCCACTCTTTACTAAAGGAGGGAAAAATGTCTTAGGCATTCTGCAAAAGAGGAAACATTTTTTAAAATGGAAATTATTGCAATGACATGCCAATGTAAAATTAAATGTGGATAAATACAACGTAGGCTAATAAAATTATGCCTAAAATACTAATTTTAATATTGATATTGGTTTTAACTAATATAACAAATATTTTATAGAATTCTACATTATATATTATTGAATATTAGTGAGGTTGATTCACATATGTGTTAGCTTGGCTTGGTCATATACTCTTTGAGAATAGACCTATATGTCAATGTGAAATGTGTGATAGTGGTAGTAGTATAGTATATTCAACTAGAAAAGGCTAAATTTTCTAAAGAAAATTTAAGTGTGCTTGCCGCTCTTGTAGGGCTGCACGATTATGGCTAAAATGATAATCACGATTATTTTGCTCGATATTGTGATCACGATTATTTATCATGATTATTCATCCATTTTGTTTTATTGCACTTGAGCATTTTAAGTTAACCGAAATGCCTTCACATTCATAATGTATTTTATAAACCTATAAATAAAAAAACATTCAAATGTACAAATCTTTGAACCTGTGATTCCGGTGCACCGGGTCCGTTGTTTTTTTTTCTGGGACCATCACCTCTGTAGCCTTAGTTTTTGGGCATTTGTATTCTAAGACACTTATTTTGTAAGAAGTCTATTTGGGTGTTTGTGGGCTTTTATTTTGAAGTTTCCCATAAGGACCCGCGGGAGAATTAGTGTAAATAAGGAAGTAGTACGTTTGCCTGTGTACTGCGTCTCTGGTCGGAGATTAAAAAGGAAATATTTTACCCCGTAACCCGTGCTTCATTGTATACTACACTTGGATCCAAGCTAATGGAAGAGTTTATACGCACTTTGAAAGGTCAGCGGCAAACTGGGTCAAAATTCAAGTAATTTGAGTTTTGATTACGTTGACTAACTGTTGCAGCCCTACACCAGAGCAAGCTAAACCCAGCGTGAATAATCGCCCGCGGCCACAATCAATTAATTGTGGAAGCCAATATCGACATCGCGATTAATATACGATTAATTGTGCAGCCCTACGCTCTTGCAATGCCCCTGCCCTTAGACTTGGCGTTCACTAGCTTTGCTAAGCGGTGCAGCATTGCAATTGTTAGCATTTTGACAGACTAGACTCAGTAAACAGAGCCAGTTGCGTTCAAAGGCACTGGGAAACTTTTCTCATCACTGCACAGCAACATGTTTGGTATCGAACGAACCTACAGATTCCCAGCTTTCCAAGGATCATAAACGCATCACAAAGTCGGCGCCGAGGCTGACTGAAAGCCCATGTGGGGAACTCATGGTCTCTGTCGCCATCTGCTGGCTGTGTCGAAGCACTGACATGAATGAGCTCGACCATTTCATTTCATGTCATTTTATACAGTAAGGTCAAGTTATAAAAAATGCTGTCATCACATTGAAATGGTTACTATGAGGCCATATTTCATCACACATGAATGCAATTGGGCTCTTTGGATCCACAAGAGTCTCAGCTTTGCAGCCATACCCAATTTCTACAATTCCATGACTGTTTAGGTACCACAGTGTGCAGAAATAGGGAAAGAAAAAAGGCGAGAATAACATCTTTTCACTGCATGCAGAACACTGTGTCTTTAGTACCCTGGAGCTCATATACCCTATGTAGCTGACATATGTCAGATATGGCTGTAAAGCTAAGACTCTTGCGGTTCTAATGAGCCATTCAGATATCTTGATGTGAGAGGTCAAGGTACCCGTTTGAAAATAGTCATGCCCATTTACCTTTGTCAAAAACTTCGCCGACTTTGGAGCTATGTTACATAACGTGGCTGGTACCTACGTATTTGTCTGGATGTCTAGTTTCCGATAATAAAAAAAGCTCCGCTCTAGCTTAAACTCTGAGCTCGTGAGAAGCTCCGTTAAGCGTTGGCCGACGCACAGAAACCACCATACTCTGTGTGTGTACCTTAGCTTCAGTTAGCTTCAGCTACTGTGTGTGAGAAACCAGCTAACGTCCCGATCTCCGCAGCGCGGTCCGTCTGTCCCAAATGCATCAAGCCAGCCATTAAAAACTCTGCACTAGACTTTTAATATACAGAATAAAAGTCCAAATACATCCATACTGATCTGATTCTACCTTAGCTTCAGCTACTGTGTGGGAGCCTCCCGATCTCCGCGGAGAAACAAGGACAAAACCAAACTTCAATTTCTGGTTCTGTGATCCTGTGATTGAGTCCACACGGTTCTCAGGTTCTCATCCTTTTACAATGTCCCAAATGCATCAAGCCAGCCCATGTGGGGAACTCATGGTCTCTGTCGCCATCTGCTGGCTGTGTCGAAGCACTGACATTGATTGATGATTGACTGATTAATCCTTAATATCTCAAAAACCTTATGATGCATCTCTTAGAAAAGTAATAGAGAGCCTAAGTCCCTCCCCTTCCGGTGGACCACCATGGGACCTTATTTCGGAAAAAATATGTACGGTAGTCAACGGCGAGAGACAAATAATTGTTTGATCCCGTTTGAATTGTGCCATGAATTACACATATGATGTTTTGTCAATTTAAATGATAATTTTGCAAGTCAAGAAAGTCGCAGTTTGTGGTAAAACTGTTGAACTATAAGACTGTAAAAATACGTAATTAGAAAGACTACACACCCAAAAGTCGCGCAAGTGACGTAACTTCCTCTCTCCACAAGCTACCCAGAGCCGCTGAAGCTAAGTCCCTCTCAGATAGCAGGAGTATTATACACAAACAAAACTAACAAACAAACTGCGACTTTCTTGACTTGCAAAATTATCTTTTAAATTGACAAAACATCATATGTGTAAGTCATGGCACAATTCAAACGGGATCAAACAATTATTTGTCTCTCGCCGTTGACTACCGTACATATTTTTTCCGAAATAAGGTCCCATGGGGGACAGCGGAAGGGGAGGGACTTAGGCTCTCTATAGCACACGATTCCTCAATGGGCCGCACGTTTTGATGTCTCACATGTGTATGTACTGTAAAAACTGTAGGAGGAGTAGCGTGCCAAACTTTTGTCCGGAGGAAGAAGAAAAATAAAAAAAATAATAATAAGTATGTGAGATAATAAGAGTGTGCTTTGCCTACGGCAAGCACACTAATAATAATAAGTATGCAAGATAATAAGAGTGTGCTCTGCCTACGGCAAGCACACTAATAATAAGGATGTGAGATAATAAGAGTGTGCTTTGCCTACGGCAAGCACACTAATAAGGATGTGAGATAATAAGAGTGTGCTTTGCCTACGGCAAGCACACTAATAAGAAAAAATAAGAGTGTGCTCTGCCTACGGCAAGCACACTAATAATAAGTATGTGAGATAATAAGAGTAAATAAGCACACTAATAATAAGTATGTGAGATAATAAGAGTGTGCTCTGCCTACGCACCGGCCTCATACTAATAAGTATGTAAGATAATAAGAGTGTGCTTTGCCTACGGCAAGCACACTAATAAGTATGCAAGATAGTAAGAGTGTGCTCTGCCTACGGCAAGCACACTAATCATTACTTGTTATTAGTATCCCAATCTCAACACTCTTTCTCTATGGTTCTCTCTCTCTCTCTCTCTCTCTCTCTCTCTCTCTCTCTCTCTCTCTCTCTCTCTCTCCCCGTCTCTCTCTCTCTCTCTCTCTCTCTCTCGTCCCCATTGTTTGCTTATGTCTCTTTCCCAGCAGAGGAGGGGTGGAGGCGGCAGATGTATTTTCTGTAGAGAGGATGGAGGAAAGGGGGAATTAGCGGCTCTTCTTCTTCTTCTTCTTCAATCCGTTCCCACTGAGTGACTCGACATCAGAAACTACAACCAGACAGAGAATTTGCGTGGAAAAAAACGTCTTAAAATGACGAACATTGATCAATAAGGTAGGCTATGCATCTTTCCCTTCGCTTTTCCTCTCAAAGGTAGGCTATTGGTAGTTAGCCTATTTAATTCATCCATATAGGCTCTGTTAGAAAGAGAGCGGTGGGGGTGGATGGTTACGTAACACTGCAAGACGATCCATAAACGGGATTAATTATAATGTTAGTCAGTGTCTACAAGAAAACACGATTCCATTAATTACATATACATGTAGCCTAATTATCTTTTTTTTTTTTTAAATAATAGCCCAATTGCAGATGTCGCATGTGACATGATAAAAGAAAAGCTGATTTTAGAAAACGATTTGGAAGATGTTACAAGGAAATGTTATCAGCCTGGGTCCGGCAGGCCTGCAGCCTCACAACACTAGCAAGATACAATATAATATAATACACAAGGAAGGATAAAGCTGTGGATCAGCATGGGAAGGAAATAAACGAACCAACTACTTCTTCTTGCTTCTTCTTGCTATTTATCTGTATTTATCTTTACTTCTCTTGTTATTTCCTCTTATTAGCACATTATTATTATTATTATTGTTATTATTATTATTATTATTATTATTATTATTATTATTATCATCATCTGGATCATCTTCATCTCCATGGCAACGGAAATCTCCAGCCTGCTGTAGCGTGTGGGCGCGCTCTGCTTCCTGCTTTTAATAAAAACAGTTCATCCCCAACAGAACTACTTCTCTTATAAACCATTATTATAAGGTATTCTGTTATAGGACAAAGTTGTCCTTCAATAAAACCAGTTAAGTGTTAAAAAACATTTAACCTCTAATAATACCACTTATCATCCAATAAAGCCATTATTCTGTTACAGAACCAGTCATCCTCAAATAAAACCAGTTATTCTCTAAAACAAACATCCATTCTCTTTTAAAAAAAAACCCAAACAGTTATTGTCCAATAAAACCAGTTGATCTCTAATTAAATGAGTTATGGTCCAGTGAAACCAGTTCATCTCTAAAAACAGTCATTCTAATAATAATTCTCTCATAAAACTGGTTATTCTCTAACAAGCTTATTTTCTGATAAAACCAATAGAACCAGTTATCTTTCCATGAAATCAGTTATTCAAAAATAAAAATAGTTATTCTCCAATAATACCAGTTATTCCTCTAATAAATCCAGTTCTCTGTTCAACTGTAAGCTTCCTCCTCCAAACAAATACAGCTTACCTAACGTTAGGCTACTCTAGAGCAAGGTCCGCTGCCTGTTTTGTTGACCTAAAAGAAGAGTCACCGCAGTGCATTAAGCTGTTAGCACTGGCACACGTTTTGATTGAATGTAGACTGAAGTGACTATTTAAAGTTTAAGTTTAAAGCAGACTGGTTGCTGCTACCTGGGTATCATTGGTGAATCACTGTGAGTGGATCGCAGTCAGCTGCAGCAAGCATGGTCCAGTCCTAAAGACCGTCAGCTGGTCGACAAGTTGCTGAGCCCAACTGGAAGCCAGCAGTGTGGAAAAATTCACTCAGCATGGTTGAAAAATTTTGGCTGCTATAGAGCAAAGGGAGGAGCCTAGGTCGTGTCAACAGATAGGCCTGCTGGACCTCTTTTGTATCTCAGGTGGAGACTAGTCTAAGGTGGTGAAACTGGGATGTAGGCCATGATTTCTTAATGTAAGAATCTGTGACATTTTCATACACTTAAATTTCCATATACTCTCTATGGGCAATTGACATTACACAATAGTGATTCAATCTATAGCCAGTTCATGAAAGCTTTTACAAGTCTAAGGCTAAATCTGGCAGGCTTGTGGAGATTGACATGAAATACGATGAAAAATAACATGCTGTTTTGAACTAGCAGGGAGCAGGGACTACTTTCTCTGTTTCCATAGTAAGTGAAGGTGGTGGGTGATGGGAGACACAGCTAAAAATAGCTGCTCAGCGGATTAATATATGGTTTCTCACCTGAAATAGCTCCAAAAATAAACCTGGCTACATCAGTTCTGTTGACTTAATGATATTTCATTATTAAAATTCTTGAATCTACAGGTCATATAGGCCTAAAAAAACACTACTTGCTGTCTTCTTATTTTGGATAATACTAGTGACTATCACTCAACATAGAGCTGGCTAGTTATGTGGTAGGCCCACAGTGGTTCAACAAGTGATTTTCCCTATGTTAGCCACCTGTCCAGCTTCATTCCATTTTTGATTACAGCCGATCTGTATAAAGTCGGCTTATTATCTTCTACAGGGTGAAGCAAGGCTGCATTATGGGATTGTTGTCATCAGTGATTGTAAATGTTTCAACCTCTGTGTTGAAAAATGTGCTTATTTATAGTCAGACACATATGTTTCCATGACACCTACTACAATACCCATAAGCCTCCCCAACTCCTGACCAATCACACAATTAGAACAGCTCTTACGCTTGTTCCACTGTCACGCTCTCCTCAACACCATTTTGATGCAGTAGCTAGCTATGTGCTCCGTAACAGCTCTGTACTGCACGTCTGTTTGAAAGAGATTATTCTTACCATGTACATGTACTGTATATCACATCACTTGCCATTTTTTATCACAGAGAGCTGGCCAATCGATCAAAAACGGCACTGTAGCATAAAGCCCTATCAAAATTGTAGTCCTTTACTGAGCTCAGGCACAGGCACCAATGATTTCTTTCTCATTTTTCTGTTAAAGTGTTCGCATGGAGCTTACTATCACTCAACATAGTGTACGCTAAAGTGTTAGCATGGAGCCTACTAGCATAGTGTATGCTAATGTGTTAGCATGGAGCCTACTATCACTCAACATAGTGTATGATAAAGTGTTAGCATGGAGCTTACTATGGCTGTGACCGGAATGGATCACTATCTGCGTTTTAGGGCACTAATACGTACGACAGACATTTTTTGTTAGTGTCCGAATGTAATATCTATTGAACAAGCCTGGTCACTAAAACCATGAAAGTATACCAAAATGAATTGTGATCACCTGGCCGTTCCACCACTAGGTTTGATTGATTACCTGTGTGGGTGGATGTGTATGTAATTCATAGTCACCTTGTTTTAATACCTGAATTGCAATAGGCCTATTTAGGATATATTTTTGTTCTTTGTTTTTCTTTATAGTGACTGATGTGTTTTTTATTTTTTTTTTAAAGTGATAGTGTTTATGGCGTTGTTATGCTTTGAACATGCAGGCTGCTGGAGTGTAATTGACTTTGGGTCCACCCCTCCGCCATCAGGTGGAACTGATTGCTCACGTGGGTGTGTGTATAGTTGTAGTCACCCTGCTAATGTTCTGGTTTATTATCGAAACGTTGCCAACTTAATAAAATTGTTGGGAGCATTCAAGGAGAGTCGTGAGCCATTCCTCTCCAAATAAAAATGACAGATCTTACATGAATGCCTGATGAAATTAAAACTGAATTAGTTCTCATTAATGTGCCATAAAGCAGATATAATGCTCTCGTTAGGGCCTTTTGAATGTATGATGAAGCAGACAAATGTTACCCAACGCTGCTACCTCATCTAGTACATTCCTGCTATATTGTGAGCACTTGATAGACTGAGCTGTGTGTTGCCATGGAGACCAGTGCAGCTCAAGCTCATAATATTCCCCTGTGAAAGGAGAGCAGAACAGCTTCAACACGGCCATTTGTTCCAATGGTAAAAACGCTGATCACGAATAGTGACTTGGGCTATGTGCACAGTGAAGGAAATCTGATGAAATCTATGGCCAGTCCACAGCACAGCAGAGAAAAATTCATTATGTGAGTGTCACATTGGAAGGCTCACACAGACTTTTATTCTATCCACCTCAGTGGCTACATTTACATGCATGGAGAATTGTTCTCTTAACCCGGTTATTCCAGTAACCTGGTTTTGGGTTGACGTATGTAAACATCACGTAAACGTCATAGGTAAGCTCATGCTCCAATTATTAGAAACTTGGTTAAGATGTCTGGCTTTCTCCCACATTAAATGGGTTACTGTGCCATGGAAACATCTTACTAAAAAGTGTCAAAGTCCTTGCGCATAACCAGTTTAACTTGGTGCTGGATCTATCAAACAAACATCAATGAAAAACAGACACTGCAGAAGGTTTGTAGCCTGAAACATTTGCTTTATTTATTTATTCATTTATTTATATATGCTGCTGCTTTTTTGCAATAATGCATTAAGATTAGTTTTGAATCTGATCACCTGATTATTTAATAGAAATATCTTACTCCTTTCACTTTTGGTTTTCGCCATCTGTGCAAACTCAGACTTGCACAGCATTATGGGTATATTTTGATGTCATCAAAAAAACATGGCAGCAGCAGTACTTACTATTACTATTGGGATCAGCATTTGTTTCCCCTATATTAAAAGTAAGCTCCCATTTCTCAGTTAAAAAGGGAGTCGGGATATTCTGTTCACTGGCTTATTCATGGCAACATGGAGACTCAACCGCAGGGTATCAAAGGTTCATGAAAACAGATGAATCTGAATAAGACCTTAGCCAGAGTATGACCCGTATCCAGGTTACTCTTGCATGGAAACATAGCCAGTGTTTTCCTCTTATTAATATGTATCCTCACCACAGGTTGTTGTGCATTTCTCCTGTAGCCTATATTCCAAGATTTGTGAGGTATCAAATTTATGTCATTACGGATATATCACTTTATACTTGCTCAGTTTGAAATGAGCAATTTGCAGTGGCTGAATGAAGGTTCTGAGATTCCATGGTTTCTAGTTCAAGTTGCTAAACGTGCAGTAGGCATGTGGAGGGATGAGGCCGCTACTGCAGGAATAACTAGGCTATAGCCCCTGAAAAGCCTTATACAACTGGACCATTGGGTGGGATTTCACTGGAACCACATTTAATTACTGGTCTCTAGCATGCACACATAGAGAGACTGCTTAATATTTAATAAAAAACCAACACTCAAAGGAGCTGTGACCCGCTGGGGCGGGGCGGGGGGGGGGTAATGAGTGTGAGAGAGAGGCAGTAATGGTCGTGGTGGTTTACCATGTTCCTGGAATAACGCACCCAGCTACACAGAGAGGTCAAGTTATGTAAAATTAAGAGCTTATTAGTTTTGTCTCTGTTGCTTTGTTGAATGTCTTTTTATAAGCTTTTCCTATCAATGTCGGCTAACAGTGATATGAGCATGATAAAAAGCCATCTGAGTCAAGTGGCTTTTTCCATAACTGAGATAGATGCAGGAGTCATGGAAATCAGTGTAGCAAGTTAATTAAGGAAACCAACTGCTGCCTCAACTCCCTCGTTTTCATTCATTTCACCAACCTCAAACTGGGAGGGAAACTTTCCACTTTTTCCACGGCTGCTAGTGAAAGTACTGGTGTACATGAACAATTTCTCAATTTTTCATCCTAATCTGTTGGACTATGGCCCATGACCTCTGCAAACTAGTGATAAGTCGATTCATCATCACGTCATTGCTGTTGTTACATTGTCACATATAATTAGATGCCATGTGATATTAGAATGGCCCATGCTTGATTCAGGGACAAGGGTTCTGATTTGTCTCTATGCTGTAGGGATATCGTATGGTCATCCTGAGTTTCAGAGAACAGCAGAGATGCTGAACGTATTGTTTATGTTTCAGTGCTTGGATGATCTGCTGTTTTGGCAGTTGTAATGTTCACCCTGTGAACAGTGTACTGAGTTGTGTGCACATGGAGTACATAAAAGCAGATCTATTCATTTCCAGAAATGAAAATTTTCAGTGACACTGTAATTCAATAGTTATCTGAACCATATATAGTATGTGAGCTGTCGTGAATGAAAATGAGCACTGCAAGGCCAAGTCAGGAAATTCTTACTGGTAGCTGACCATTGGTCTGCATCAGTTGTGTGTTTGTCTACTACACTAGTTACATACACACACTTCAGAACTGGGTAGTCTATTTAAACTTTGAGTTCTGTGTGAAAAGGTCAGATCAGCATTTTTCAGACCACCAATAAGATGTCTTCCAACCTAGTCATGAAGCCGGTTCAAAGCCTGCTTTTTGTGCTCTGTGAAAGGAGTACTTTAAAAAAGCCGTCTTTCTTACATATTACGTGGTATACATTATGAAGTGTTACGCTATATAATGAAGATAACCAAACAGAAAATGCCATACGCCAAGTTTCTGCTAGGTCAGTATTATCTAAGCTTCTTCCTAGAATTTGCCTCAGCTACTGCATCTTCCCATGGTACACTGAGTTCTAAAGTAAACAGACCACTGAGTATTGGACCACAAAACCAGGTCAGGTCTTAGGTTGGTACTGACAATCTATGGCAGGACTGTAAGCTTCTGTCCTAAACAGGATATGTCTGAGTGTTGCTGTTTCTGAACATAGGGGTTATGGTTATGGTTATGGTTAAGGTTAGACAACTAAAACAACTTTATTTAAGGTTATGGTTAGGGTTTAGGCAATTAAAACAATTTGATTAAGGTTAGGAAAAGGCTTTGGTCATGGTTATTAGTCTGGGTATGAGTTTGGAATCAAACTTTCTACCACACTATTTCAAGGTCACTACTACCTGTTTCTAGTTGTGCCTCCTGCGCATAATCCTTTAATGGTGGGAAAAAAATATTTCTCTCACTTTTCATGCACGGAGCACGTATTTGCATTTTATTGTGTTCATTTCATGAAATTTCAGGAGATCAGGCTGTTTCCACTTCATCCTTAGCTTGATGAACTGCTTTGGTGACATTTGGTGTATTTGCTCCACTACCAGCTTTCTCTTTGCTAATGGTGTTACTTTGTTCCATGCAGGTTCACTTGCATCAAGGCCAAGATACTATACATGACCCTACCTACACTATACTTGCCCTACAATATCTATCTGTCTAACTGCCGATTGTGCTTGCTGAGCTGCTTCTTCAGGGGTCCATTTCAGCCCAGTTGCTAGAATAGACGCTTCACTTCTTACTGTTGGGTTGTTGGATTCTGTTAGCATCAACTCCAGTCACCCATTTGAATTAATCTGTTAGGCTAGAGCAAGCTGACTCAAGGACACCCATACAATACAACACTACCAATACATTGCGGGACTCGAGCCATTTCCTAACTTAGGAGCTAATAATTCTCATTAACTTCTCAACCTTCTTTATGAGTATCTTATAGAAGCCGTCCATGGCCACATCAGTTGGGTTTATCGGTCTAAACTATAGAAACTGGAACTTGCACTTGCCTAGTAACACTGATCTCTCTATGGTCTCTAAACCTTGTCTTAACCCCCGAATCTACTCTTTGTCTGTAAGGTTTGCATTTTTCCATCTAACTACATTTTTGACAGGCTTCTCTGATATTGTCAGACTTGCCTCTTTGTCAATGTGAACTTGTTTGACAGTTTCCCCTTGACAATAAAGATGCTTCTTGATTTGAATTGTTTTACTTTTATCCTATCCTTTAAGGTCATCATTCAATGTGGCAACCAGCCTTTTTGTGCATGGTGGTGTTGTAGTAATAGTTGTTCTATTGTCCATATGCCCTGATGAACTGAAGGTGAGTCCCTTCATCCTGCCTTAGATTTATATGTATGCAGGGAGTACATAAAAATTGATCCATTCATTGCCAAAATTGAAAAAGTATTGTAAACTGAATACATGAGCTGCAGTTACTGGAATTACCCTATTTCCAGCTGCGATTATATGTCTCATGATGGATGACAGGAGGGAAGGTTGGCTACAGTAGAACAATGGCAGGACACAACATTTGATCTGAACTGGATGGTCTACCATGGATACAAGTTGAAACAGGCCTATAAGCACTGTTCTGTTACATGTCTGTTGTGACAAACACATAGCTGTTTTTCAACTGCTTGTTTCATTCTCTACATTTGCTCTCTCTCTCTCTCTCTCTGTCTCCCCCCCCCCCCCCCTCTCTCTCTCTCTTCCCCCCCTCTCTCTCTCTCTTGGCCGTCCAGCCTCTCTTTATCTGACAAGGCAGTGGCCAAAGTTCACTTCCTCTCCTTTTGTATTTTACTATAACCATGGCTGGTAAAAACTGTCCATTGTGCCCATTTGTGTGTATGCAGAGCAATAAGGTGCAACCTTTTAGAGCTCCCCTGCAATATACTCTTTTAGCTCAGTCACCTGACTCCACACTTCCATATTTGTGTCTCCATGGTGTCTTGCTTGAGGCTGAAAGATGGTTTAATGTATCTATATAGTGTCCTCCTCTTATTTCTGTGTATGCTCAGCAGTCTTCGGTACCCCTCAAAGGTAGTTGTTATCATTTTCAGCTGCGACCAGCATCTTGCCAGCAAGTCATGTTGGACGGTTGGTAGAGTCGGTAGGGTTGGTAAAAAATGTATAAAAACCCAACTGTGCATGTACAGCCGCGGGACACAAAGATACAATACCTATACCAATACATCAGTTTCATTGGCAGCCACACTAGTGCTTTAGCTCACTTGGAAGGGCAGCGGACTTTCATGGGGGGGGTCACAGCTTATCATGAATGTTACAGCAATTGAGGAAATCCAAGAAATACAGCCCAGGAGAGGTTGAACGTGTTGTGTTGCCAGTGGAATAGTATCCAGTGCTGAGCCTTTATTTGTTTAGGTGTTTGTTCCCACGGCACAGCCAAGGGCGACACGAGGCAAATTCAGGTCGGGCAGTCAGTCAGTCAGTCAGTCAGTCAGTCAGTCAGTCAGTCAGTCAGTCAGTCAGACACCTGTCGCTTCGTGAGATGATGCGCTTCGTCAGATGGCCTCTAGAGGGTGTCTTTGACAGTGAGATGCAGTGTTTCCCATGCAGAGGCACAAAATCAAAAGTAGGTCAGTGTATAGAAATTGATCAAAATGGATCTCTAATGCACCTGATGTCGCATCACATCATGTCTGTAATGTGGAGATGTACAGACAGCAGACCAGCAGCATTGAACTCAATCAACAGAGTCTCCCGGTGTGAAAACAAAAGTGAAACTTAACATTCCACAGTTAGTAACGGGGATTGTAGACTGTAACACGTCTTCGCTGCCCTACAAACTTTAACGGTAGGTAACGTTATTATCTTGTGGTATTTAAGTAACTTTAGTGGAATTAGGTAATTTAACTGTTGCAGTGCTTCAGTGCATAGAATTGAACACACGTGCCGTGGGTCTGTACAGGATCTGTGCTTGTTTTTTCCAGGATAGGCATCTCCTGCTTTGGACAGTAGTCTAAATCCAGCTTGTCACAAACTGATGTTTCCCAGCTAAGTGAGTCGGGCTGTCAACACTTGCAAGCCTAAGTGAGTCTTAGCAGGGAGGCTATGCAGAGCCAGCAACAAGATCTTTTTAATACATGGCAAATCACTCAGTATCTCAAATCTGATTCCAGTACCTGTAACTTTAGCTAAGCATGATGGACTTGTCTGTGCTCTTTGCTGTAATTTACCTTTTCTGGTGTTCAAACCAGTTAAGAACATGTGAAGAAATAGCTGAATATAAGCATCAGTCCACACAGCTGTTTGCGCTTGCTTCATTTTGTCATGCTAGGCTTTCCAAGTTGGGGTTGTTTCTTGTAGTTGGTTTGGATTATGGATTGTGTTCTCACTCCAAATGAACTGCACTCACTTGGAAGAGGACCGAGATGCGCATTTTCAGCTGTGTTGGTGCAGTTCGAATAGCATTGTTCTGATATGGCTAAAAAAACTGAACCAAATGAGTAAACACTGTAGAGTTCAAATAAGCTGCTCCTAACATGCTTTGCATGAATGTGCCCTTAGTGTGTTGGTGTAGGCATATTGGTGTCTTGTGTGCCTTGTTTTGAAATGCTAATTAAGTTTTTGTATTGCCAATCTATTTTAGAAAATGATATGTTTGTGGTTGCCATCCTGAAATCATGCACTGGTTTGGTTAGAGCACTAATGTGTATGACTCTGAACAGTATTACCCAATATGCAATCAGCAGCCATAGAAATTCAGTCAAATTGGGGTGGGGAGGTATTTTTGCATACAGTGTGGAATAGATTTGAACACACCTAACACCTGTTCATAAGACATCTAATTCAAAAGTACTTTTTCTAATGTGAAAATAGTCGTTGCTATCAGAGGACATTTCCAGCATTTCATTTCAGCAGATATCAGTTTAGAACTAAATCAGTGTAGCTCAGTTAAGTAGCATTCAATTCTCAATCTTTTTGCATGTCAGAAGAAGCAAAATATGCTGTCCTGTTGGGAGTATGTGCAGTGATTCTAGTTAAACACCATATCTGCCTCACAACCTAGGAAATTCTTGGATTAAATATAACCTGGCCAAACAAACTTCAACAGGGAACAATGATGAGAAGAGTGTCCAAGTCTCAACACAGACCAATAATAAAATGTCTTCGCTGAACATATCAGATCTGCGCAACCACATGTGTCGAAGAGATAGGAAGAGATGTAGGCAATATTGTAGATGACTCAGCATCAATTTCAGAAGCTGACAGGGTGATTGATGGAAGTAGAAAGAGAGGAAGAACTGATATGAGTGAGATAACACACTGATTAATCCGATCTACAAATATGTACTCATCTGAGACAAGACCACAGAAGGTGCAATGCACTTAATATAGACTTTCTTTGCTCACAGTTTCCACAGAGCCAAGACAGAAGGCTGCTTTTGTGCTGTACTGAAATATTCTACAGTCAATGTGGATAGGAAAATCAATACAGTATAGCAATAAGAAAGCACCAACATTTGTGCTATAGCTGGCAAATGCTGTTACATGATGTTATTTTTTCAACTCTGCCTACAGGTTCTATTTCCGGGTATCCACAAGTACTGAAAAAGTCCTGTTTTAAATAAAGCATTCTTAAATTCTGTTTTAGATGTCTTAAAAATGTTTCTGTTTCTTGTTGCACTGTTTTTCCTGTGAGAAATCAGCCCAGTCAAGTAGACCTGTCTTCTGATAGGTATAGGCCTAGAGTTGATTTCATTTTAACGTTTATTTCGAAATCATTTATTACAATTCAATCACGTATTCATCACGTATTTCATTGAAACATTTGCATACTTAAGTCAATGCAGTGTTCCACTTTAATTTGGAAACTAAACTTTTGGTCAAGCAACCATGATCATAACATACACAGCAATACACACTCTGAGAAAAAAAACAATCTCTGTGACTGTCCCATTGTCCTATTGGACAGTCACAGTAGAGATAGACAGGGCAGAGAGAGGGGATGACATGTAGCAAAGGACACAGGTCGTATTCAAACCCATGCCACTGCAATTAAGACTACGCCTTAATGGTATGCGCTCTACCATTTGTGCCACCCCAGGATGCCTGACTCCTCCAACCAATCAGGACAGCTCTCTGCAAGGAGGCGTCCCTAGCTGCCTGTCAATCACACGCGCACATAGCTCAGTCTAGTCCTGCTTGCCCTGCAAACTGCAGAGAGAAAACAAATATATCCACAGACGAGATGACGTGAAACAGACATAATCCAAACTGAATACTTTAGGCTAGGCTATGTAGAATAGGTAGATTGTTTGTCTTGCTAAATCTGCTCCTGCCTACCTTGTGTTTTTCGCTATGTATGTCCTACATAATTTTGTTCACCACTGATTGTGTTTAGTTAGATCTAGCTAGACACATTCTCTGTAAAGTCCTCTGAGACATGCTTGTGATAAAGGGCTATATAAATAAACTTGACTTGACTTGACTTGAATACTGGGACTGCAATAAACTTGTTGTGTAAGGAAGCCAGTTATTTTCCCCACGGCCTGTTTATCAGGAAGAAGCCACATTCAGGCCAGTCAGTCAACTGGTGTTAGGTAGCTATGGCTTTGCAAGCAACTGTGGTAGCTAATCTTTGTGTAACAAAAAAAAACTTTTTTTTTTTGCCAGCGAATATTTCAATAACAACTAGACTGAGCTAGCAGAGCTATGTTTTGTGTAAAAGGTTTGCAATTTCTGAAGTCTGGCCAATGCTAAGGAGCCGGCGCTCTCTCTCTCCAGTGTAGTTCATTCTAGTTCATTCCTCGCTCAGTCAATGTCTGTACCACCCCGGTCAGTAGTCCTGATAAAATCATAGTCACGTGGACAAAGTTCAACCAGCTGGCGGTGCTCACCAGGCTTCAAGCAGTCCTCAGTTGGAAACAGAGGGACCTATTTGCGGGAATCAATGGCGCATGGCAAAAAGCGCAGTCAATGGCGCAAAACGTAAGGTGTACAGGCCGTGATTAAGTTTTAAGACATTTGATCTTATATTTTTCTCAGTGGTGTGTTTAAATGAATGTAGTTCCTACAACCAACATATGAGCAACATTCAAATTGTAGATATTTAAAACTAGAATTGTTGATGATAACAGTCAGTACAAGGGGTTGACAGCTCACTGTTGAGTGTAAATAGGTGTATGTGGGAGAAATTCAAGTCCCAGAGCAGCTGGAAAAATCTGGTGTGGATGAGTAACACTCTCAATGTGACCTTGAGCAAGACACTTAACATCCAACTGCTCGGTGGCAGACAGTAGAAGAACTGCACTGGGCAGCTCCCAGTGGCCACCAGTAGAAACTGTAGTGTGAATGTATGGAACTACATGAATGTAAAGGAGGGTGAGTATACTGCACATGCTTGACATACCTGTGTAAATAAAGATTAATACTGTGACGGAGAAGCCGTCACTGGCCGCAGGCTGCACTTGGTAAAGAGCACTCATATTGACACATATACGCATCCATTCACAAACACTCCTGTCCCCGTCTCGCTATTGTGATGAGGACACCCACCACAATACAACTACTGGTATGTTCAACACTTCCCACTCTTCCCCGACAGTGTTGAAATGTTGCAATATGGTTAAAATAGCGACCAGAACAGATGTTGTGTGTAAGTGTAAACATTCTGCATTTATTGATTATAGTCATACATAATGCAAGGGAGTGGGGTTAGCTGCTTCTCATGCTTCTCTCCTCTCTTGGCAGTTCTGGCGATTCCCCTGGGTCCAAAACAGAGCTGGTGTTTCTGGGTTGGCTTTATACGTGCCAGTCCCACCGCACACAGGAATGCTCTGCTATGGTTGATACATATTGTAGATTTTTGTCGCAGTTTTGATTTTCTTTTTTTAATTTTTAATTGATTTCTTTGTCGTTTGGTTTAGCGCGCAAGTGTGGCTGAGGATATTTAAGCCTCTGGTTTCCGGGGGCTAGGAGGAAGACTGTGACTAGCTGTGCCCAGGGGAGCTCTGGGTAGTTAATGTGGCCATTGCTCGAGCTTTACTTAATTTTCCTACTTTATATGGTGTATAGATTTTCATCATTTTTCCACAGGTGTTTTGTGTTTTTGGGTGCACTAATAAAACACCTTGCACGAAAGTGCTGTTTTGTGTGACTGGTCCATCATTTGGATGGATGAATTTAGTGTGGTCAAATCCACTCATGTAGAATTACTGCATACTGATGTGGAAAGCCATTCTTTACTAACCAGTGGTGGTGGTCTTGTTTCACAAACCCCTGATTAAGAGAATCAGAATCAATTTAAACATTTTTGTGGGAAATTACTCAGAGAGCAACTATTGATTCAAAGACATGGCCACCCTGAGACAGCCATTTTAAATGGAGGACATGGTCAGCATTGGCATATACACACCACAGCTAATCCAGATAAGGGTAGGAGAGAACACATCTCCATTTTGGGACATTTACACATATCCATGTCTGTAAATCTGAAGTGCTGATGACACTACATACAGTATGTACATTTAGAACATTTTATAAATGTACATATTTATTAACCCCCACCTTAGGTAGCTGTCTCAAAATGTCATGTATTTCGGGTCTCACAGCATCTTATCTCACTGGAAGACTCATGTTGCAATACCGAGACCTTTGATGACAGCCATGACATTTTTATGGTCAAGAGTCATAGAAAGGAAATAAGGAAACATGAACACAAAATTGTGTTGACATGTTCCCCTTTAAAGTGCTTCTTTAAATCTGGGGAAAGCTCTTGTAGTATTTTTTTTGGTCATCTGAATGAAGTAGTCCTCCATTTGAGCTAGGTCTCTGATGGAGAAGACAATTACATATGCAGAGGGTCCATTGAAGCTTGGCTAACTGAATTACCTGCCTCTTGTCTATATGGCTGTCAATGTCCACTGACAGAGGGATTCTTCATGAGGCCTCCCTCCATCCTCAACCTCCATGAGAAAAAACAACATGGGCAATGTCTGCCAACACATGTGCCCTCCACCCACCAGTCCTCCACTGACATTGCTCAACTGAAATCACAACTCAGATCTACCTTTAAAGACAGACACTACCAGTTAAAGTGATAATCCTTGAGATCCTGTTTTGTTTTTTGTTTTTTTCATTTTTCATTTCATCTTTGGTGCTAAGCGATCATTGCTGTGGTGTTTTTGCACTGAACTTCCTTGAGATTACTTGTCAAGCAATATGGCCAGTACTTTTTCCTTGGATTTTTATCAATCATTATCAGGAACAGTATCCGTATTGGTTGTTTGAGCCCACATTGTTATCACATCCATCTTTGGAACTAAGCTTTGTACATTCATGCGCACAAAGCCAAGAGCAGATCTTTTAAGAAAATAATTTGGGGTGAGTAAACATTCAATGTTGGAAGGGCCAGGGTTTGGATGAATGTTGCCTGCTAACATAAGCAACAACATTACAACACATCTCAGTTTCATGCTCAGTATGATGTTACTCTCTTTGAAACCATGCTTTGAGCAGAGTGAGGGTTAGGGTTATGAGACACAGTAACAAGGTCATTCAGAACAAATAGATATTGTAGTTTATCAATGAACTGTGTATAAAAAAGTCAAAGTTCGAGTATGTGGGGATGGTATGGTCTGGTGTGGTTTCTAAGAGAAACAGAAATAATTGTATAAATTAAAGGAATATACAAATATGCAGGAATGTAGTGGACTCAATTAACCTGGTGAGTAACCCAATTTACACATGCACCAGTGTTTCAATGGAACACAATGGAAAACAATGGCCTGAACAGAGTATCTACCGACCACATGTAGAAAACCTGGGCGTTATTTTAGATTCTGATCTTGATTGTTTTAGCTCATTTTAATTTATTGACCAAAACTTCTTGTTATATCATTTACACAACATAGCTAAGGTGAGACCTTTTTTAACAAAACAAGATGCCAAGAAGCTTGTCTATGCCTTCATATATAGCTGCCTGGACTATTGCAATGCTCTTTATACCGGCTTTCCAAAGGCAACAATTTTGAAGACTTCTGACCATACAAAATGCTGCTGCCAGGGTCCTAAGACAAAATTGAGAGGACACACAACACCTGTTTTACATGAGTTACACTGAGATACACTTTTCTATTTTAAAGTCCTCCTCATGCTTTTTAAGGCACTAAATGGTTTAGCTCCTCCCTACATCACAGACTGTCTATCATTTTATGTCCCCTCTGCAGAATGCCTTCTATGTCCCCAAAGTTACCACAAAGAAAATGGGAGATGCTGCTTTTAGTGTGTTTGTCCCTAGGCTATATGGAACACCCTGCCCCTGTACTTCAGAGAGGCTGGCTCAGTGGATATTTTTAAAAGACATTTAAAAACATACCTTTTTAAACATATTTTAATTAACTTTATTTATTTATTTATTTATAAAGCACTTTGACTTACAGATAAAGTTGTATTATTATTATTATTAATAAAAGAATACAATTTTAAATAAGATGATTGCCGATACTAGTATAATTACATAAGTGTTTGAAACAATTTCCCTTAATTCAAAATACTGAACATGGGAATTGAGGGTAAAAATATCAAACAAGGATTACAATTTGGTATAACTAAATTAAATCAAATATTAATCTAAATAAATTGGCATATAAAACTTACAGACTGCTGATAAATTTTATGTTACAGAATTGACATACATTAACTCATTAAGTGTGGCTTGAGAAAGCCGAGGTAAGGAACAATAAGAAAATATAGAGTATTGATTGAATGGCCAGTCCATTTCACATTTCTTAATGTTCGCCCCAGTCTAATTTGTACACTTAAAATGGCAAGAGCTGAAGGAATTGAACACAAGCAGAGATTCTGAGTAAAATTTGCCTTAGAGTTGTAGCTATGCCCCAAAGTAATAAAAGTAGTAATTATTTACTTGAATTTTTAAAATAAGGAAGACAACAACAGTAAGACAGTTAAGAGTGAAAACAAGACTTTCTGATACTTTGAGAACTACTGCACTGAAAAAGTGAAAATATATGTTGAGGTGTGAAAGTGCAATAATATAATTGTTTTCTGAAACCAAGACAATTAGCTACTAATCGTGATCACATTATTTAGCAAAATAATTAGGATTATCATTTTTCATAATGTGCAGCCCTAAAGCAAAATATAAAAAAATGTGTTCTTTATAAGAACTAACCCTATAATCAATCAATTGTGCAACCAATTCTAAACCAATTCTAAGCACAGATCCTGACCCACAGCGCTTAATTCTATGCACTGAAGCAGTGCAACATGGTTAAATTACCGAATTCCACTAACGTTACTTAAATACCACAAGGTAACCTACTGTTAAAGTTTGTAGGGCAGCAGAAGACACTGTTTACAAATCGTGCACAGGCGAGTTTGGAGCATGTTGTGGAATGTTAAGTTTCACTTTTGTTTTCTCACCGGGAGACTCTGTGGATTGAGTACAATGCTGCTAGTCTGCTGTCTGTACATCTCTAAATTACAGACATGACGTGATGTGACATCAGGCGCATTAGAGATCGATTTAGATAAATTTCTATACACTGACCAACTTTTGATTTTGTGCCTCTGTATGGGAAACACTGCATCTCACTGAGGCCATCTGACAAAGCGTATCATCTCACAAAGCGACAGGTGACTGACTGCCTGCCTGACCTGAATTTGCCTTGTGTTGCCCTTGTCTGCGCCGTGTCTAAAGCCCTCATTAGACCTAAACTCCCTGTGCAATTATAGAGCTATTTCTAAACTTCCATTTTAACCAAGGTTTTGGAGAAAATAGTAGCCACCCAATTGATTGCTTTTATGAATGGAAACAGACTTTTTGAGAAGTTTCAGTCTAGTTTTAGAGCACTGAGGCTGCTGTGATGAATGATCTGCTTTTAGCAGGGAAATCATCAATTAGTGTAGGCATTGGTGATGCCACGGTGTGCAAAGATGTCTTGTGGGGTTTCCCAGGGGTCTGTTTTAGGACCAATTCTTTCCTCCATCTATATGCAACCCCTGGGGCATGTTATTTGCAGACATAATGTCAGTTTCCATTGCTACACAGATGACACTCAGCTGTACTTACCCATCGATCCCACTAACATAAAGCAAATTGGCATACTGAATGAATGTCGAGGCAAAAGACCAAGGGTGACAGGGCTTTTTCAGTCAGAGCCCCTGGACAGTGGAACCACCTGCCTGAGCAGATCAGGCTTGCCAGTATTGTGTCTTCTTTTAAATCACTTTTTTTGAATTGCTTTTAATTAATTTTTAATAAAGTTTTAATATATTTATGATGACTGTCTTATGCTCCTGTTGTGTAAAACTTTTTATTTTGTTTTACTGTTAGCGGTACAGATTTTATATTTTCTTGTAAAGCAATATGTAACCTTGTTTGAAAAGTACTATAAATAAAGTTATTATTATTATTATTATTATCATTATTATTATTATTATCTGCATCCTGAGACTATCCATTTTTTTGGCATTGTCCTTAGTTTCACAAAACATCTCCAGATTTTTAATTGATAACGTTTACAAGGATTTTTCCCTTTTCCCCGAACTGTTTTTTTGCATCAATAAAAAAATGGAGCATTCTCTGATCTAATGTGAGATTCTAGGATGGAAACTCTCTCCGTTGCTTGTCTGACTTGCTGGTAATGATGCCTGCATCTTGCAGCAATGATAGTGGCCATTCTGAATGGACAAACATTTTGCGCTAAGTCCTTACACCACCTTTCAATGGATCGTACATGCACTACAATCATTTGGGAGAGTTGGTGTTGTGAAGTGTGAAGTGTGAATTGGGCGCAACCTCTATTGCATGGCCTCCCCCACAAATAAATATTATGTGGGCAAAATAATGACATTTACATAAAATTTACATGTGCATAACCATGACTGGAGCAAAGGGGCTTTTTTTGACCAGCGCTGTTAGGCAGCTTTCCACTCATTGTGCACAGTTAGTGAATGGCATGGGAGTCTGATTTGGTCATTTTGATGATGTAGCACTCTCCTGCACACATCACATCTGGTTACTAATCTACAAAATAGCTAATTTGCATACTACCTTTTGAAATTGTTTCAGAAAATTAACTAGTATTGTCTTTAATGTTACCATATAATAACTGCTATTCTAGTACTATAGGTAATAAATGTGCCTGACTTGCAAGAGACTGCCTTCAAACTTTTTCACATGAAATTTGTTGTAACTGACAGTGTTTAGTAAGCCATTGTCAGGGTTGTGATGTTGGAAGCTTCTTTACTGATGTGTTGAATGACACATTACTATGGTGCAAAAGGTCTTAGGGACAGCTGAGTCATTTACTGTACTAATCTCAGTGTAAACTCTCACAACACAGCAATGTCATCACTGTCACTGGCATCTGTCCCCTGGAACTCTTGACCAGGTAGAATACATGAAGTGGAGCAGCTTTAATTACAATATGGAGGGAATGGCAGTGCTGTCAAACTGTTTAATCTGAGATAAAGTAGCCTCCAGCAACTCTCAATTTAATGATGTTTAGAGGCCCACTGTGGAAAGAGACTGTGATCCCAATTTTAACCAGTCTATCAGTGTAGGATCTCAGCTGAATCATTGTGGGCTCATAAAGGCAAAGAGTTGAACAGGAATGAATCTCACTCCAATCATGTCTTCATTCACACTAAACAACTGTTTTTATCTCTTTGTTTTGAAAATATCACACATCAAAGTTAATATCTTGGCATGAGAGAAACCATTTAGCCTTGATGTCCTATGTTCTTGTTTTCCTTTTGCTTTATGAAATAAAAATACTAATGGGAACATTTGGGCAGAATCAGTATCATCTTTTAATCATCTAGATTATTTTGGTCCCTAACTGATTCTACTTGTTTTAGCGTTTCAGCGTTTGATGTTTGTCTTTATTTGTTAAAACAGTTTAGAAACTATTTTTAAAAGTGATATACAAGGAACAGCGCACTTATACTTTAAAAAATAAGGGGGATATATTTCTGAGAACATGGGAACCCCTTATGGAACTCTGACCATCCGCCTAGCCCGGTTAGATGTGCCTTGACTCACTATTATTTTATCCTACTTTTTTTTTTTTTTTTCTCCCCCTGAGTTCTATTTCTCTGTACTGTAAGAATGATGAAAATGAATAAATAAATAATTGCAAAAAAAAAGTGATATACAAATAAAGTTTATATTATGAATTATTATTGTTATTAGTAGTAATATAAGTATTGGACTGTTCTTGAAAAAGATAAGGAAATTCTTTGAATCAAGGTATTCTCTCATGACACCTATGTGTGTTAGAATAATCAATACATAAAACAGTTTTATGTAACTGTAAAATGTAAAAGTTTTGCGCGAATGGTCAGTAAAAAAACTCAAATTTACTGCTGTATTTCTTCCCTCCTTGTAGACTTTAATCCATCTAGAAACCCCATGGAGCAGGATGTGGAGAGCCCGGCCATCATCAGACAGCCCAAGTTGCCGAAACAGGCCCGTGAAGACCTGCCTAAAAAGTTGGCAGACCTGGACAGGGTAAAGAGGAAGATCCAGCGGTATGTCCAGAAGGATGGGAAGTGCAACGTCCACCACGGGAATGTCCGAGAGACATACCGATACCTGACAGACATCTTCACTACACTGGTAGATCTCAAGTGGAGGTTCAACCTCTTCATCTTCGTCCTGGTGTACACAGTTACATGGCTCTTCTTTGGCTTCATGTGGTGGCTTATTGCCTATCTTCGTGGTGATTTGGACCATATAGCAGACAACCAGTGGACTCCATGTGTCAATAACCTCAATGGGTTTGTATCTGCTTTTCTATTCTCCATAGAGACAGAAACCACCATAGGTTATGGTTATAGGGTCATCACGGACAAATGCCCCGAAGGGATAGTTTTGCTGTTAATTCAGTCAGTGCTGGGGTCTATCGTAAATGCCTTCATGGTGGGTTGCATGTTTGTTAAGATCTCACAGCCCAAGAAGCGAGCTGAGACACTAGTGTTTTCCACCAATTCCGTCATCTCAATGAGAGATGGACGACTGTGCCTGATGTTCAGAGTTGGAGACCTCCGGAACTCACATATCGTTGAGGCCTCTATCAGGGCCAAGCTGATCAAATCTAAGCAAACCAAGGAAGGGGAGTTCATCCCCCTGAACCAGACGGACATAAATGTGGGTTATGACACGGGAGATGACAGGCTCTTCCTGGTGTCGCCGCTCATCATCTGTCATGAGATTAATCAGAACAGCCCATTCTGGGAGATCTCAGAAGCCTACCTGGCCAAAGAAGAGCTGGAAATTGTTGTCATCTTGGAGGGGATGGTGGAGGCAACAGGTAAGTAGTCAGATTCATGAAATAAGGAGTTGTCTGGCCACTGTAAGATGCTCTACTTTAAATAATTTTGTTATATGTTATAATAAATACATTCTCATAGATGAGGTCTATACTGTGCTGAACAGTTTGTACAATAAATAGCATTCAATAGATCAACTTCACTCATGACTTTTCAAACAGCACTTTTTATCTCACATGAACCCTTACCATATGAACACCACACTTGGAAACTATGTGATTGTCATAATGCATTACCTCTGATTTGCACAAGAAGCCTCGCTTTTGGTTAGTACAAACATGTTTCACCATTGTAACAATGCATTCATGTAGTCTTGTCTCCTCACCTTTACTACCTTGTTTTCTACCAACGTTTGAAGGGGGTAATTGAATGGCATGAAGGAAAACAGATGAGATCTATTAAATTAATCTGGATTCAGGCGTCATGTACACTGTCGTGTTGGCACACAGCAAGCCTTTTGTTGGGTCATCAGCTGCCCAATAGGCTTATTGTGGGGGAGATGCAAATAAGATCAGATTTCATTATCAATAGGAAAAGGCAGGTGTGTTCCTGGTTGTGTAACCATATAAACCATTATAAACAATGCAATGCAGACAGTTTTTGCCTGATTACACAAGCAGCAAAGAGTACACTGTTGTTCTCTGTGGAATAAAACTAGATGGAGCAATCAGTCAAATGTTACTCTGGTTACCAATGGCACACTTTTTTCTTCCTTTTGACCATTATTTATTTTAAAGAATGTTCCACTCACAAAGCAGACAGAAATACTGTTCTATTACAGTAGTATTGCAACACATTATTATAAAGGAATATTTCAGTCTTGTCTTTCACTCAATTTTACAAACACATTTTTTAATTCAATTTAAATAGGTGATACTAAAGCATCCAAATGACTTGGTAGGTTGAGAGACAGGTCTCCACACTTGGGTTGGCTTGTAGATGTGCACATCAAGTTGTGAGGCAACCCTAATGCAATTCGTTCTCTATCAGGCAAAGAGGTCATTCCGCAGCTGCTATGCAAAGCAGCAGGCTGCAGCCTTACAGGGAAGCAATGAAGAGGGAGATACAATTGAATTTGTCAAAGGCTCATCAGATGCTGTGCACACAAAACAATGCTGGAACACAACACCTCATTTCATCATTTGATTCTGCTGAAAGGACTGGCAATATTTTTGACTGTTTGATCAGGCTAGATTTATATTTTACCACAAAGTCACACATTGAAAGTAAAAGCTTTGTTCTCTCCTAGTATTTATACTGTGAATTAGATAGTAATATGCTCTTCCAATCATTGTTAAAATGGCCATAATTGAGGAACTGAATGAATCTACACAGCTGGATGGACAAGCTGGTGACATTTAAGAGAAGTCTTTTCAGTTTCTATTTTTTGGAGGTGTTTGTTTGCAACATGCCCACCTGGAAGGACAATAATTAGCTCATCTGTGTCTCCAGTGCTTGAAAGGACTATTTCCTTTGTTCGTCCCTGTGTCACAGTCACAATGAAAATGATTTTTTTCCACCTTGTTAGTTACTTCATCATAACGTACACCTATTTAACAATAAATGGCCAAAAAAACAATTCTTAGTTTTTGGTATTTTTATATGAAAATCCCATTACTTTTACTTCCTGGAAAATGGCATGTTTTTAGTGGTTACTTAATGATGTACCCAGACGTACAATAAAAATTCCAACCAATCATACCATCACACTGAATTCCAACCTCCACCCTCCCATCGTACCCTCCACTGGTTTACTCCACTGCTGTTAGATGGGTTGGAGGAGGATTGTGATGCCACCATAGACTGTAAAAAAAAGATGGATGTAGTGAGTGACATCACCCATAGGTTTCTGAAGGGCCATTTCGAAGCCTAAAGATTGAGTTGACATTTTTTGGAGCCAGCGCAGCCAAAGTGAGGCTGTGGGTTGTCCGCAGCGCTGCAGCACTGCCTATTATTGGCCCATAATCGGTGACCTGTTGATCACTGGACAGGCAACCTGTCAATCTACACTAGGAAAACAACCCCGTTTTATATCCATTATATCCCATTAATGATACAATTATTTTGTCACCAAAAAATGAAGATAACAGCACACTCATGCCGATGCCATAGGATATTTAATCGACATTTCGACCCTAAAGGGTCTTTTTCAAGATCAGTAGTGCAAACACTTGAGTACATGGTTAAATAGTTACCAAGCTGGTAGCAAATCATAATCAGTAGCGTCATCAGAGTGGCAGAACATGTGGAAATTAGTCTGCCTCACTCAGTAAATACATGTATTTACTACTACTTTACTAAATAGCCTATGGCATCGGCATGAGTGTGCGGTTATCTTCCTTTTTTGGTCTCAGCTTATTCCCATAGCCAGCACCTCCCGGTGTGCGTTTTTTGTTTCCTCGTTGGAACAATTATTTTGTCGCCATAATTCGTCATAAGGACACATATTAGAAGAAGTGAAATTAGCTACTGAGACCATAACCTCTTGTCGAAAAAATGTATTGACTTAATATTTTGAGCGAGAAGTTGGGTTGTGGTCCCATTGACTTGTATGGAGTTGGGCCAGATTTTGAGTCTTTTTGGAGCCAGCCCCTAGTGGACGTTAGAGGAATTGCTGCCTGCCGCCACTTCCTTAATGGATGACACAGTCAGGTTAGTGCTCTATCTGGTTTGCCAGACCAGGCAAAAGTTGAGGGATCCCCTTCCCTGACATTGTGCTGGCTTGCTAGCATTAGCAACATGCTACAGCATGACTGCAGATAGTAGAGAAGAGGGAGAATCCACAGACCAAGAGCTTATGTTACTACTCTGTGGGTTAGAATTAGTATTATTTTTAGGTGGCACTCTAGGGTACCTGTGATTTTAGTTAAAGCATTTACTTAATGGAAAAGGAATAGGAAAATGAATAAGCAAATGAAAAAATGAAAGGATACATTTAAATGTCTTTTTAAAAGCCATTTTGCAAATTAAATTATAAATTGAGTGATTTATTTATGGATTACAGAAAGTATTATGAAATCCATTAATTGATCAATTTCATTTTCCCATTGATGTTAATTGAAGTTTAATTGACAAATATTTACACAAAAATGTAAATACATTTTAATTAGTAATTTTTGATGAGTCAGTTATATTAAATTACTTCAACGAGAGCTCTCTGACTATTACTATTAGCTTGGCACTCTTGGTGCTTAGCGTGGCACTTTTGGTGCTTATGCTTTAAGTAAAAGAGTTCTAATGGTAAAGTATCATCCAAAATTAATTGTGAAAAGTTAAAAGAATACAAAAATGAATAAGCAAATAAACAAATGAAAGGCAATGTCGTTTTAAATTGCATTTTGCAAACCAATTTATAAATTCAGTCATTTATTTGTCCATTTAATTAATTGTTTTATAAATAGTTTTATTAAATGGCCCATTTAAAAGCATTTTAATTAATTGGTTTATAAATAGTTTTGATTATTTCTCTTTTAATTACTGATAATCACTGTACTAGCCTATAATAATTCCTACGGCACACATAGGACTCCATAAATATGGTCCGGCTCTTTGTTTTTTCGTTAAAAGTTTTGCTGCAGAATTTTGGGCACATCTTCAATTTAGGACCGATTTAATTTTTGAAAAAAAGCATGTCTGAACAAGCTTTTTGTTGAAAGTTAAGGCTAGATTCAAATAGTACACCTAAGTTCTTTGAGGCAGGCTTAATGTGCTGGGATAAAGAGTCAAGTGCGTTAATACGCTCAGGACCTATAATAACGACTTCAGTTTTAGAGTTTAGCTATGAAAAATGAATTGACCTCCAGTCCTTAACATCCACTAAACAATTAAGCAGAGAGATGAATTTATCAAATTCAATCGACTTAATTAAAAGGTACAACTGTGTATTGTCGGCATAACAGTGGAAGGAGATGTTATGCCATCTAATATATTTGACCCAGAGGAAGCATGTACAGGGAAAATAAAGTGGGTCCAAGAATTGATCCCTGAGGTACACCACACATGAGTAAAGACTGAGAAGAGCAATATCCATCAATGGACACAAGGATTTTTTTCCTTGTGACATACAAATAGGAAGAGAAGGAGTCTAGGGCAACCCTTGAAATACCAACCCACTGCCTTAATCAAGAAGAATACTGTGATACCATGTCAAATGCCACACTTGTCAAGAAGCACTAACACGGAGGACTCACCGGCATCGACAAGGGCAGTTTCAGTACTGTGCTGTTGCTGAAAACAAGACTTTTTTATTATTTAAATTTTTATTATTGTTTAGTACTTCCAGAGGTGGCCTTGACACCACTGTTCTAGTTGCCTAACCATAACCTTAATCGAAACCTTAACTTAAGTTGTTTTACTTGCCTAAACTTAAGCGACACCCGTTTACAATAACCGAGATGAGCCCATATCCTGATATATATTTGTGAGTCCTCCTCAATGAACAACTTGAAGGGGGCAAGCATTGATGCTGTCAGTAGGTTTGTGAGGGGGGCAAAAAAGGGAATAGTACAGCTGTACTGATCACATTTAGAAAGGATACACTGCCACATGGTCTAGGGTATCTAACTTTAACCAGGTCAAAGCTTATGGGCGTCGCTCACTGCTTGGTTATAAATGCCAGAGATTCAGGCATGTAGCAGCAGCCTGTTGTGAAAATTGTGGAGGGGACCATGAGCTTTCAGAATGTAGGGCCAGTGAGCCAAAGTTCTATAATTTTCGAGGATGAGAGTACCATGTTAGAGCTCAGCAGGTGGAAAAAATAACTCTGGAAAATGTGTCCGATGCTGGAGATTCTAGAAACAAGTGTCAGCTGTTGGAAGCGCTGGAGGAGTCCCATACCACCTGTATCAGAGATCTCAGCCAAAACTCATTGATGTCATAGGTGAACCAGTTATTATTCAGTGCACATAATTCACAGCAGAACAGCAGAAACCAGACTAAGAATGGGTAGCTTATAGAGGAATTGATGGACAGGTATGTCAGTGCTAGAACAGGATAGGGAGGTTGCTATAAGTGATGTGAAGGCAAATGTGTGTAAAGACATTTTAGGCTGTACACAGTTGGGAGAATGTTGGGGAACAGGGTCTTAAACGGAGTGAGATGGTTGCCAAGTATGGATTTAAGTTTGAACCAAATCATGATAATTCAGGTGCAAGCAATTTTGTTTTACCATGAAAGACAAACAAAATGGTAGGGGTTCTGCACCAGGCAAGGATGGATTGACCTATGAAATTTGTAAGCACTGATGACATGGTTTTAGGGGCATTAATGAATACTATATGGGATGGAGTGCTCCCCAATGCTTGCAGACACGCTTAAGTAGTGCCACTCCTTAAGCCTAACATCGAGGCAGCACAGCCTGGGTCGTGAAGCCCAATTGCACTGACATCAATGTTGTGCAAACTCATGGAACGTATGGTCACTGATCAATTAGTGCATGTATGGGAGTCAAAGATAATGTGGTGGAAGAATGTGATAATGTGATTCATGTTATGAGATGCCTAGTAGGGAGTCCATGGGGTGCTGGAAAGAAACTCAGTTAATGATTTACAGGGCAATGGTACAGTCAATCCTGGACTATGGGCACCTTGCTTTTGGGGAAGCAGCCAAAACAACACTTAAAAGCTAGATGCCATTCAAGCAAGAGCAATGAGTTTATGTTGCAGGGCATTCAGATCCACACGAATACATGCCTTACTTGGAAGAATGAGGAGGTTTAATAATCAAACGACAGCGCAGGTTCAAAGTTCACAACTAAATGGAAAAGAGATAGCCCCCTCAATCTGCTGGTCTTGCATTATCTCATGGTTGATCCCTGACCATGAGGTAGATGTGACTCTTATAGAAACTGTGATTTGATGCAGAAGATCCAGTAAGCATAACGGAGCATCAGTTGCACGCAGGGGACCCTATGCACAGGTGGTGACTCTGGCCCCCCTGCACTTTCCTCTTGTCCCCACAAGAGGAAAGTGCATTATTCCATCTGTGACAAACATCCACAGCGCATGTCTACCCATCCATAACTCAAACACAATTCCACACATTCATTTACTGATCAATTATTGAATACATCCCTAATTGAAATTATGGTTTTGAGGCTGTACCCTGATCATCCTTGATCACCTGAATCATCTGTCATAACCAACTTTAACCAGTAGTCCCCCGTTCAAAATCTGTCTAGAGAGGACAATTTTGTTTTAGTCTGCACAGGAAAAACCAAGACACATTTTATTCCTGCTTGTTGTAGATATATACATATTTTTGAGAAAGTTTTATTTGTTTGCAGAATATGCAAATTTGTTTGTGATGTTTGACTAATGTCGTTCCTTGTTTTATTTTTTATTTCATTTATTTTGTGTTTGCTCTCTGTACATACTTTTTGTTATACTGTTACAATGCTGTGATGTGTCCAAATTGCATGATTTATTACCAATAGCCTATTATTGTTTTAAATCCTTATAAGCCTATGGCTTCTGACGTCTCCTGCACAAATAACTATATCTCTTTTTTCTCCTTTGGGAGATAATGACAGCATGGAATGTAGCGATGAGGGAGAGGAAGGAATGGAAAGGAAAAGAGATAGGAATGAGCAAACGGGTGGGAATGGACAGGATCATCGAAAGTCTAAACAATTAGTCGTAGTTCAAGTTCAAGTTTGAGTTTGTTTATTTATATAGCCCTTTATCAAAAGCATGTCTCAAAGGACTTTACAGAGAATGAGCCTAACTAGATCTAACTGATCAACAATCAACAGAATGGTACAGCACAAACCTAAAGAAGCAGAACAAAGCATAAGACACACAATAGCAGATTTTAACAAGGCAGCCTACCTATCCTACGTAGCCTAACCTACCCACCACCAGCCTGAGACCCCTGAAGTATACAAGGAAAAACTTCCAAGAAAAAATGGAAGTAGCCTTGGGCGGGGCAAGTCAAAGAGGGATCCCCCACCTGGATGGCTCAGCGGGCAAACAGCGGACAAACAGCAGTTACAATATGAAAAACAGAAAAACAGATCAGGCAGAGAGAGGCAAAATGCGACAGATGGGGCCCCGATCAGCACTAATATCCACAGAAACAAGGGCAGCACTCTCGATTCACATCCAGGTAGAGACAGCATCAGAGACGGGACTTTGGCCAGCACTGATGACCGGAAGAGCTAGGACAGCACCTGTCAACTGCCAGTTAGAAACACTGTACCCGTGTCTGAGAAAGAGGAAAGACAGACTGACAGCCAAACACACACACACACACACACACACACACACACACACACAGATGTGCAAGCACGACACATATACTCTGACATACACTCATACAGTCAGCAGACAGAGAATGAGTAGACAGTAACCAGGAGGCAGCCCTATGCTGGGTTCCCGGCGGCAGATTTCTAATACTGTCTAAGCTAAGGAAAGAGAAGAGACTGTGTCGGTCCCGAGCTAGACAGTGCTATGGTTGGTCATATGACTGAGAATAAATACGTTTTGAGTTTGGATTTGAGGGTTAGTAGATTAGCTTAAATGAGTGAGGTGCAGGAGAAATTCAATTGTATTGTGCAATTTAGTGAGGAAGTACGAATGGAAGCCACAGAATCAATTCTTAAGAGCAAGGGAAGGATGAGGAGGAAAGCAGTACATTCTATGGTGGCCAGAGGAATCTAGTGAGGCAATTAAAAATTGATTTTATTTAAACAACTGAAAAGGATGCATAACTATCAGCACCTTATCCAGTATAAGTAAACACAGGCCTTGGTTAGAAAAAAACAATCCATCAAGTTACGAGAGCAAGTTGGCATGCATTTTGTATGACAATTTGAAGATCCACCACTACAGACCAAGTATGGGATATGATTAAGAAAATTGTTGGGAATAGACGGGAACAGATTTACCCAGTTTTAAAAACTGACAGTGAAATTGTGGTGACTAGAGAAATGATGGCCAAAGCGGTGACTTGAGACAGCTGAAATGATGGCCAAAGCATTTGTCCATGTGCATAGCTCTGATAACCTTACAGAGGAAGGGAGCAGGGAAAGAGAGTGAACTAAGAGGGAATGCCCTGAGGGGATTAGAAAGGAGGGAGAATGTATATGATGTGTTGAGTGCTCCATTTACATTAGAAGAGCTAAAAAGAGCAATAGTCAAGTCAGGACTAACCTCTCCTGGGAATGATCAGATCTGTTATACCATGCTTAAACATCTTAGAGAGGGAGGTCTAAGAAAGATGTTTTACATAATCAGGTATGGGAAGAGAAACTGTCAGTTGCTTGGAAGACGGTAATAGTTGTCCCCATTGGGAAACCAGGGAAAAGCCCACAAGTTACCGTCCAATAGCTCTCACATCTCATTTGTATAAGGTCATGGAGTAAATGATCACTGACAGACTCTAGATCTTATTTTCTTTAATATAGGGGCTTGTGTTTTTCAGTGTCGAAAAGACATATCACATGATGCGGAAGGAGGGTCTCATGATCAAATTAAACATGTTAGGGATAGGTGGTAGAGTCTTAAATTGAATTAAAGATTTACTTTTTGGCAGAACCATACAGGTTAGAATAGGTTCAGTACTATCCAATGGATACATAGTGGATAATGGAACACCCTAAGGCGGTGTCATCAGTCCTTTACTATTGTCTATTATGATTAATGATATTTTCAACAGAATACAGCCAGACATGGGTAGGTCCCTTTTTGCAGACTATGGAGGTTTGTGGAAAAGAGGAAGGGATGTTCATCATGTTGTTAGAAGGATTCAAGAAGAAACTAATGAGGTGGACAGGTGGGGACTCAAATGGGGGTTCAAGTTTTCTGTTGAGAAAACCCAGACAGGAAAGACAAGGAAAAAGATTGGCGAAAGTGTGAAGCTTAGGATGTATTGGAGCAATTTAGAAAGAGTTGTAGTCTTTCGTTTTTAGGGAGTTTACTTTGATACTAGGTTATGATGGTCTGAGCAAATCTATAAAACAGCCGAGATGTGTGAAAAAGTGATTAACGTGATGAGATGCCTTACAAGAATAGAATGGGGAGCTGCTTGATCATCCTTGAGGTATATGTATGTGGCTCTTATTAGATCTATAAATGACTATGAGAGAATATGTATGGATCGATGTAGTTCAAGCACAAGCTCTCAGGGTATGTTGTGAAGCTGTTAAAACATCTCCAGTCTCTGCACTACCAGTGGAAGAAAGTATGAAAGTAAAAATATGCCTTTGGAAATTATGGGGAAACAGCCTGGCAACTAATACCCACCCATCTAAAGGAGTCCTTGTGAGTCCTTGGGAACATGAGAGAGCTCACAATTCTAGTTTTAGTTGAATGGGAAATACAATGGCATCAGAGATGAAAATATAGAGTAGAAGTTAGTCCTTCTATTGTGATCCTTGCAATGGCACCATGGTTGCTTGCGTCTCCAATGGTTGATTTGTTTGATGGAACTAAACAAGCACAGATCCTGTACAGACCCATGGCGAGTGTGTTCAATTCAATTCAATGCACTGAAGCATTACGACACGGGTATCGGTTAAATAATTCCACTAACGTCACTTAAATACCATAGGTAATAACGTTACCTAACGTTATCTCTAAATTAACGGCAGAGAGTGGGGCTCAGTGTGGGAGCAATGCTCAGCTAGTGCAACATGTCACTACCACATACTACAGGTAATAACGTTACCTACTGTTAAGGTTTGCAGGACAGAAGAAGATGTGGATGTCTGTAAATTGACGACGAAGAGTGTGGCTCAATGTGTGAGATCTAATATGGCATTATCAGTATGGGACTTAATGTGGCATGTAGCCCATAGGCGAGAGGCCATCTCTTAGTCAGAGACGCCCTCTAGAGGCCATCTCACGAAGCGACATCTCACTAAGAGTTACCTGACTGACTGACTGACTGACTGCCTGACCTGAATTTGCCTTGTGATGCCCTCGGCTGCGCCGTGGGGAAAAAGAGAGGAAATTGATTTAGCATCTGCCTTTTGTAAAAAGGGTAGCCTGAGTTCTGGGAGGTATATACACATGGGTCTAAGAAGAAAGAATTGGGGATCACAGGATCTGTTTTTTTTTTTTAGTTCCAATAAGGAATGTTAACGTTTTTAAACTTGTATCCAGTTGCTTGAGTGTTTACACCATGGAGATGTTTGCAACACCTATGGCATTACAATGGATAGAGGAGGTTAAACCCAGGAAAGGGCTGTTATGCTTCAGATTCAAGTCTTTCAACTCAAAAAGCCATCAAGATATATTGCCTAATCATATGTACTGCAAGTACATTTGAGAATTCTTCAGATGGGCATAGTTGTGAGTTTTATTTGGGTTCGAGCTGAGGGCAAATGAATCCATTAATGCTCTAGCTAAGCAAGCTTTAATATGAGATCATGTGACAATTCAAATGAGCAAAGTAGAAACAAAATGTTTGATATGGAGGAAATGGCAAAAACACTGGGATGGATAAACAAAAGGCAGAAGTCTACACCAAATTCAGAAAGAAGGTAAACACAAGTAGATTTCAGTCAGGTAGCTCACATATTGAATAGGACATTTTAATTGAGAATAAATGTAAATATATATTTTTTTTTGGCGTCAAGGCTCTGTTTCGTATCATTCCCTGCGAAGAGTAAAAAATTGCATCAGACACCTATACTATGTGTACCGGTGGAGCACTCAGCATGCGACCAAGCCAATATCCCACTTTGTCTCATGCCGGAATTTACGAATGCATAGCTATTGCACTTCTGGATCTGACTTGGTCATTCTAGCCTTATGTGAGACCTTCTATGTGTGGGCCAGGCACCACCTGCTGTGTGGCCATTCCTTAGTTAGCCCTAGCTTGCAAAATAACAGCAAGGGATATACTATCTAGGTTAGAAAGCTATGTGTATAGTGGAGCAGAAGCAGAAGTGGCGGCAGAGACAGATTGAGACTTCTTCATACAGCTGTTGAATGAAGGCCAGGGAAGCTCCATCTATCTATGTTTGTTTGTATGTATCAATCTATCTATATATATAGGTTTGTTTGTATTTATTCATTCATTTGAACCTCAGAAATGGCACTCAAATGCCATCCATAAATGCACATATTTGTTACTGAGTTTGATTATTCTTGCAGGGAATTCTAGGCTATACTACCGAAAATCCCATTAAGCTGTGTTGAAGGGTCAAAGCCTCAGCTTTGATTGCAAGAAACACACGTTTAAAACCATTTTATCAATTTCAAGAGGAAAATATTGTTCAAAACCCCTAACACAATCAGCCATTATCAGTCAGCAATGAAAGCATGTCTATATATAGTGTATATTGAGTAGAACATCAATTTCTAATTTTGTTTCACGAATCAAAAGTTTGAACTGAATTTCGGGACAGTTTTACTGCTTTTACTTGGATGCTGGCTCATTGCCCCAGACCTCGCCCTCTAAATGTCATTCAATTTGCAGACCTAGCTGTGGTGGAAAGGAACAACAGGGTCTTTTTTCTTTTATTTCAGTCTGGTTTCAGTAAACATTGTAGTGAGGAGTGGGGAGAGACTAAAACTTATTAATGGTCTCCTAATGAATAAATCCAGCAAGTGATCCCTGTTAGCTGTATAGCCCTTTAACACAATTGATCATACTAGGTTGACTACATGCCCCCAAATTTGCGTCGTTGAGCAAGACACTGAGCTCCTACCTCTGACTCATTGTAAGCCACTCTTGATAAGAGTGTCGGCTAAATGCCTAAAACTCTAATTTATAATCTAGCGAATATTGTAACTGAAATGCTGCAGAAATGTTGATCAAGCTGGTCTGTCCCTTTCGAAATAAACAAAAAATGGTAAAGAAAACAAAAAACTGGACAACTCTATATGATTGTTCAAACATGAGGAGAAATCATTTACTCCCGCCTCTGCATTTCTCTTACACACTCTGTCTCTCATTTTCAGTGATTTGTGAGGTTTCTGTGGCAACTGTAGTAACCATGTGTGTGTGGGGTGTGTGTGTGTGGTCTCTGCATACAAAGTCATCTTGTGGGCTGACATTATGTAAGGAGTGTTATCTAAACAACAGGCCACAGCAGCCAAGCACAATCAGATTTTTATTCCAACTATTACCGTCCATACCACCGTTGGTATGTGGGTGGTAGCTTTATTTGACTCCTTTGTTCCTCTATCATACTTCTTCCATCATTTGCTGGCTAGGTGATATTTGCCAATGGAAAGTGCAGTGTAGCTCAAGCTGGGATGTCTGTTGATGTAGTAGCGTCAGTACTGCAGTCATCACTGGTTTTAACGGAATTGATATAAACTGAATTTCAGGTGAAAAATTGCATCTCAACTTCACCATCTTTGATTGTCAGGAATATACAAAAAGCAGCAAAGAGACTTAGGATGTTCATACCAAGCATGTTTGGAGCAGCTTATTTGAACTCTGGAGTGTTTAAGTGTTAAAATTGTTTTATTCAGACACTGGCAAGCTAATTAGAGCAGAGATCCAACAGAAATGTCCAGTGAAGAGGTAATGCACGCTCCAACACCTCCCCGGGTTCATCTGTGGCTGCAAGGCTTTTTAGACGTCATTGTTTACGTCAACTATGTAATGTCGTCGATTTTGCATCTTCATATTCAGTGCTTTTTGTTTTGAACATGGCTGTAGCAAACCCCAAGTATATGTATGAGAATGACATAAAACTCTAACCGAGAGTATGTGAAAAGTGCAGTGTGGCAATAATATGTTGAAATGTTTGTTATAATGATGTATTCCACAAGAAAATATGATGCGAATATTATTAATATATTATCAATAGATGAATCAGTAACAAAATAATCATTAGTGACAGCCCTAGTTTCAACTGATGGAAAACAAGACAGTGTGCTGTAAAAGAGGTGTATTTCAGTAAAGCAGCACCTTATCATTTGACTGCTTCAGCCTCTATTCATGGACATCTGAATCATGTGTGGGCTGACTCTCGTTATTTGCACCCAAGCAAAAGCATTATTTAGCCAGCACTAATGCTGTAGTAAATAAATTGCAGTTTTAATGGCAACCTCAGCATGTTTCATAAAATCACATCAACGACACTTTTTGTGGCAAAATGAGGATGATTTTGAACCATTTTGTGATAACCCATTCACTCCAAGTGATGAATTTTTGCTGATGTTTCTATTAGGGTTAGACAGATATATCAGGCCGTATATACTAACTTTTATTAAAAATCAGATATCATCCAGTCATGTCGTCCACCTCTGATATGATGGAGGTTCCTCCCCTGACCACAGCTACAGTCTGGAAAACCTGACATGACATTTGATTTTCTTTGCACATTTTATTTATTCATTTATTTGTTCAATAATGTTTTTGTAAATTAATTCATTTAAAGGCAGTAATGTATTCCAGAGTTTCCAATGGAGAGTTTTACTATCCCGTGATGCCCTAAATGCTTCAGAGGCTTTTCCACCCTGATAAGAATAACATTCTGGGAGAAACACCGAATACCAAAATAATGACTATTGGCAGCTTCGATACAAAAATATCAGTATCGTTCTCAGCCTGTCAGTCCTAGTTTGTATCACTACCATGCTACTAGAAAACCATCTGGATGTTTCATGAAAAAAACAACAATTTTCCACTTTCACGCACTGCTATTTCATTTCTTCATGAAGACATCTCATGACACCAGCCAGGGCAATAAAAAACCTGCCAGTTGGCTGCAAAGATGTCAAATCAAATCAAATCAAATCAAATCAAATTTATTTGTTACATACACAATCATACACAGTACAATGCGTAGTGAAATGCTTAGGTGTCTGTCTCTGGTATTGTGCAATAGTACTTTATAAAGAACAATATATTAAACAATATTAAAAGTTGCTTCTGGAGGTAGTTGTGACAGCAATGATAATGATAATTACTGTTGAGTGTAACAGTAGTATTGAGGATGTGGTGTGGACAAGAGTGCAAATGTCCTCGAAATGTGAATAAATAACACAATAAATAAATAACAGTACTGTTGCTATAAATAGGATTCAGATAAAAATTAAGTTAAGCCTCCCAAGATTACATAAATTGCAGCAGTCCAAATACAGTGGTGGTGTATGTGATGTGTGTGCCTAGGTAATGTTCTGATTAAGGACCCGAATGGCCTGAGGGAAGAAGCTCCTCCTCATCCTCTCTGAGTTGGCCTTCAGGCTGCGGTAGCGTTTCCCTGACCGCAGCAGAGAAAAGAGTCTGTTGTTAGGGTGGCTGGGGTCCTTGACTTTCCTGGCCTTGGTCCTGCACCGTCTGGTGTAAATGTCCTGCAGGTCTTGGAGGTTGCTTCTAATGGTGCGCTCAGCTGACCGCACCACCCTCTGCAGGGCCAGGTAGTCCCGCTTGGTGCAGTTCCCAAACCAGGCGGTGATGCTCCCTGTCAAGATGCTCTCTATAACGCAAGTATAGAAATTATTTAGCACCTTGAGGGGCAGCCTGAAGTCCCTCAGGCGTCTAAGGCGGTAGAGACGCTGGCGGGCTTTCTTCACCAGGGTGTCGGTGTGAGATGGCCATGTCAGGTCCTCTGTGATGTGGACACTGAGGTATTTAAAGCTGTCCACCTTCTCCACTGGGGCTCCGTTAATCCTGAGGGGGTGGTAGATCCTCTCCTGCTTCCTGCCAAAGTCCACTATCAGCTCCTTTGTCTTGCCGATGTTCAGGACGAGGTTATTCTCCTGGCACCAGTTCTCCAGGTGGGTCACCTCCTCCAGGTAGGCCTTCTCGTCATTGTTGGAGATCAGGCCCAACAGAAGTGGCCACACAGTCATAAGTGTACAGGGAGTACAGCAGGGGGCTCAGGACACATACTTGGGGGGGCCCCTGTGTTGAGGATGAGGAGGGATGAGATGTGACTGCCCACCCGCACCACCTGTGTGGTCTGCCCTTCAGAAAGTTGAGGATCCAACTGCACAGGGAGCAGTTGAGTCCCAGGTCTCCCAGCTTGGTGTCGAGTTTGGAGGGGATTATTGTATTAAATGCTGAGCTATAATCAACAAACAGCATTTTAACATAATTTCCATTCTTGAAGTCCAGGTGGGCTAGGGCTGTGTGGAGGATGTAGGCTATGGCGTCATCTATAGATCTGTTGGGGCGGTATGCAAAATTGTAGCGGGTCCAGGGTGTCAGGTAGTGAGGAGGTGATCTACTCCTTGATAAGTCTTTCAAAGCACGTCATCACCACAGAGGTTAGAGCTACCGGGCGATAGTCATTTAAGCAGCCGGGTTGGGATTTCTTTGGGACAGGGACAATTGTGGACAGTTTGAAACATGTGGGAATAACGGACTGGATCAGGGAGAGGTTGAATATTACCGTGAACACCGGCGCTAGCTGGTCAGCACAGGCTTTGAGAACACGGCCAGGAATACTGTCCGGTCCTGCTGCCTTCCTGGTATTCACTCTCCTGAAAGTCCTCCTCAAGTCGTGCTCTGTAACGGTGAAGGCGTTCTCCTCTCTGGCGGCGAGGGCTCTCGACCTAGATGTGTCAGCTTGCCGGCTGCTGTTAGTGCTGTTAGCGTTAGTCTCGAAGCGAGCATAAAAGGTGTTCAATTCGTCTACCTACAACAGCCAGCTGACTTGTGCCTAATTCTATTTTTAAATATATTCTTTCTCTCCCTCTAAAATTAGACCAACATTCAGGAACTATGACTACATTGCTATGTTTGATCTAGTATATCATGAACTGAAGCATGAAGGAGAGAAAATGTCAAATTACAGCTCTTTTCCTTTTAGTGACAACAGCGACAGCAATTTTCACATGCACAGGATGCACAGAAATAGAATGTATTTTGGTTTGCTCTTTTCACTAAGAAATGATCAGTGGATCTCAGGGGAACAACAGTGGCCATTTATTTATTCATGAGCAATGCAATGAGGCCACTCTGATACCTTTGTCAAAAGCCCTTCAGATCCCAGCTTTCTGGATGAATTTGAGAATGACTGTAATTCTTTCTTTACCCAAGTATAGGGTTCAGTGTTGATAGTCTACTTTCACAACCTGGCATTAAATCAGCCTGGCATTAAATTTCACATTTAAAGGTGCAATAAGCAATATTTTTACTGTCCCATAGCACAAAATGACTATAATATATATACAGGGGTTGATAGGGTTGTTGATCAATACTAATGACTCAGCAATTACATGGCCAGGTGATGAGATTTCTGTCTTTCCAAACTCACATTCCGACCCATGCTCTGTTTTAGAACAAAAATTGGAATTTCAAGACACTCCCAATGTCCCCCTCTTCATTGTCATTGGTCGGTCAATATCAATGTTATTTGGGGATGGGGCACTCATCACTGTTGAAGCCCCACTTCCTGATTTAGGCTGATAAAATGGCTGGATTTTTTTTTTTTTTTTTTTCTTTACATAAAAATCGTTCACGTTCTTCAGGCCCAGTTTCATTCAGAAATCAACACCACCATTGGTCATGTCATCAACACTGAATCTGCAGGGTGTCTCAGGAGACCAGACCTGTGCATTAGCTAAGCAGCAAAATGTGAAGCAGCAGCATTGTTTATGTAAACACACAAACACACACACAGAAAAAGGGACAGAAAAATGTGGTAAATACATAAAATAGAGGGCAGATGCCATACAAATACCAGTGACAACCTGCACTTGGGCAGAGCAAGCCAACCAGCTCCTGAATACAACATGCAATGTTGAGTGAAGGCTTTACAGTTTAGAGAAAATCTCACATGCAACACCAGTGAGCTGATGCATTCATGTTCAGGAGATCCCTGTAATCAAGTGAAGTAAAGCAGTGTGAGCAACTAGCCTTCTTCTAGACAGTGTCTGTGCAACAGTAAGTGCTGGTATTGTTTCCATAAAAGTGTATAATCAGATTATGGGGTCCCACACTACAGTCATTCTCATTATATACACACCTACCAACCTAAAATAAAAATGCAAACAAATCTCAATTTTCATTTTCAATGTAAAGGTGAAACACAGAATCAGACTTGGAATCACTCATCATGAAGACCCCCCATGCACACACACACACACACACGCACACACACACACACACACACACACACACACACACACAACAAGAAAGAATGTAAATTCTTTCACTCCTCATCTATTTGTTTCTTGTAATGTCTGTTTAATGATTTTTAACCTGTAACAATGATTATCTGCATTGTCCCTGACAAATAAATCAACAAATACATAAATTCAATTCCACAATAATTGAGCCTTTATCTTCCCTTGTGCATTTGTACGCTGCAGGTATGACGTGCCAGGCAAGGAGTTCCTATGTTAGCAGTGAGATCAAGTGGGGCTACCGCTTCACACCAGTCCTGACACTGGAGGACGGCTTCTATGAGGTGGACTACAACAGCTTCCACGACATCTACGAGACCAACACGCCCAGCTGCAGCGCCAAAGAGCTGGCCGACATGACCAACCGAGCCCGCCTGCCCCTCACCTGGTCGCTGGCTAGCAAGCTGAGCCAGCAGGGCCTGCCGGAGTCCCAGCTGGAGGGCCCGGAAAGAAAGACTGGCCCGGACAGCCAGGAGGAGGGCCAGCAGACTGAGAGGAATGGGGACATCGCCAACATAGAGAGCGAGTCTAAAGTGTAGCGAACACAGTAGAGGAAGGAAAGAAGGCAGGTTCAAGGGCCATATGAGACGTATCATGATATGTCTCCCATCATGGATGGCTACACAGGCTTGCAGGTCCCAGGTCAGAAGTCTAAGTAGAAAGTGGGGACCCCTGAACAGAGTCTGTAGACCAAGAAGTCCTGAACAGCTTTTGCTCTAAAGCAGTTATTTACTGTTCCCCCAAAAATAGCAAAATAGCTAGACATGTGGGCCACTGCTGGACTGGAAAACTCTTTTGGGCAACTGCATGTTTTGGAAATGATGTGTTATCCTCTTGAAGAAATTCCTATTATTTTTTTTATTCTAAGATTAATATATATACATATATATACATATATAATGTGTGTATATATATATATATATATATATCTATATTCCTAGGGGCATTTGCATTAGTATTTTTGTATATATTACAAAATTCAAAATGATTTGTTTTGTGTGAATATTTGACAGATGTTTGATACAAATTCATTTAGATTAGTTATGTACATATTCTATGCCTTATGTATGAAGCTTTCTTTATTAGTTTTTCAGAAATATACAAGCATGTATAAACATTAACTGCAGTTAATTTATTCTGTATTGTGTATATGACAACAATGTTAGTAGTGATAAGAAAAACATGAATCTTAATGGATGCAAACTCTAGTTTAAAGCAATGACATTTACAAAATATTCCCCAATTGATAAAGGCTTGTCCGATGTATTAATACATGTCTACAAAACAATTCCTTGAGAAGCCATGATTTGCTGTCTAGGGCTCAATGACTCAAGACAATGCCCTTTAAAACTGCATTGTGTCACTTTTGCACATTGGAGGCCTCTGCTGGAGAGAAGTAGTCACTATTTCATGTCTCCAATACCCAGAAATCCCTCACTTGTCACCTGTGTAATAACAGTAAATGGCATGTGCACATATTCCGACACTTATTTCTTCTTCTTCTTTACTTCTTCTTTAATCAGTGCTGAATTCAAACACTGAAGATGAGAAAATAGGTTCAGAGAAGCAACTTGCAAAACAAAACCTACACAGCAAGGGTGTACCAATCATACTCATAATCAGATGTCATAATTATATGCATAACTGATTCAGACTAGAGAAAGAAAACAGCTGTCAGGCAAAGTGGCCTCAGAGTGTATTGTCATCCATTGGCTTGCACAAAAATCTAAGTACAAATGGTTTCTGCCTCCTGGAATCTTCTACAGGTACATTGTGAGTGAAAGAGCAAGTGGTACCACACTAATATCTTCAAGTAATTCCTGCATGATGTATTTGAAATTGAATATGGTCAATTGCACAGTTATGTTCTCCATATGGTTACAGTTTGTTTCACCACAGTAGCTTGTAGGTGGTTGGTATTTGGGAAAGCCGAACAGTTTTTCTATGTGATGAAAATTATGTTCAACACATAATGACACCTGACAATCTATCCTCTGCTGCCTATTGTAATAGTTACCTTTTGAATAGTAGACAAAGTTTGAGCAGCACTAAAGAGGAGCCTGCAAGTGGGAGAAGGGAAAGAAATGACTAATAAATGAAAGGATGTATACTTCATTCTATGCTGCTCATGGGCAGCGTGTGTGAATATGTAGCTCATATCTCTCTCCAAAATGACAACATCTGATCAGTGAAAAACAGTATTGAATAAAATCAGCCACGGTTCTCCGAATACGGATAATATTTCAAAATCACTGGCTTGTCAAACTGTTTTTGCCATTCTCTGGTGGTGTCTACAGCAGTATTGGCTGTGTTTCCATGCCAGCATAGCCTAGCTATTGTCCATACTCTGATTTAAAGATACGTTTGGCGATTTTGGACCTATATATAATTATATATTTTTTTATATTTTTCTCTTACACACCTGTAATATTGACTCTAGAGTCAGCTGACGGTTGAAACGGCGAGCACCGTTGCTAGCCTCTTGCTGCTAACAAGCAGTCCAAACAGTTTGTCAAAATATCTAAAAAAAAAAAAGCCATTTGTAGACTCCACAGGGGAGTTGAGAGTAAACATAAAAGTTGCAAAGTACATAAATTAACATTATCTCTGACTCCGCCATTACGCACACTTTAATCAGGAAATCACAGAACTATTTTTCTCTGCCGCAGTACAGACTGGTGTGGGGTGAAAGTGCGTTACTGGCGGCGATCACGCGATCTAGTTTCGTGGATGGTCAGGTCAGAACAACTTCACATGGAGCCAGGCAGAGTTTTGGAGAAGACTATGCACCAAGTGAACATTTTGCTGCTTTAAGGGCTGTGAAAATAAAGACTGGTTGGTCACCATGTCGTTTTGAGAGACTGGCTTTTTTGAAGTTATTTTGACAAACCCCATTTGGACTTGTTGTTAGCAGCATGAGGCTAGCAACGAGAGCTCGCCGTTTCAACCGACAGCTGACTCAGGAGCCAGTATTTTGTGTGGGTTCGAGTGTTACAGGTACGTAAGAGACAAATTATATTTAGGTCCAAAATCGATGAACTTATCCTTTAAGGTCTTAACAGAATATTCCCCCTCATTCTTTGACTGAGCAATAGCTTACTTCTAATACTGGGAAAAGAAATGATGATCCTGATAGTGACAGTAACAGGAAGTACTGCTACTGTTTTTTGTTGACATCAAAATGTACCCATAATGCTGTGTCAGTCTGAGGGAAAAAAATGGGAGTAAATCAGGCATCTTAACCAGGTTTCTCATAATCAGAGTATGAGCTTAACGGGTTATTCTGACCCAGTTATGATGTTTACATGCGTCAACCCAAATCCAGGTTGCTTGAGTAAGCTGGTTAAGAAAGGGACTCTCTGTGCATGTAAACATAGCCACTCACTATAGGTAGTGTTATAGCTAGTGCTCACTTGCTAGTACGCTAGTTTGCTCATACGAGCAAGCTATAGTTGTAAGAGTTAACAGCCTTGTAGCTGGCACATTCAACATTGAAAATAATTCTCCCAGACCCATAAATTGACAATCTTCTCTTTTTTATGACACTCTGTTGGGAAATTCAACTTTTCTCCTACCTCCTCTACAGGGTGCTCGTAGGGATTCATGTCGAGATTCACTAAGGACAGGTTGCATTGCGAGGGCAATTTGCACAGCTTTTGTGCCTCAGTTGATTGAGCTGAGAGTGCTGAGTTTTGTCTTATTCGCTATGAAATTGATACAAATCAAGCGATGGCTCAAGGAAGCCCTCTAAAAGAGCAAAGTGCAAGCAAATAGCCCCTGCATCACCAAGTGCAAGTTCAAATTGCTTCAGCAAGATGATCGCTGGCAGCCTTGCACCCTAAACCCCTTTCTGTTCTCTGATCTGATCTGAAATTCTAGGTTAGAAGACCCTGACTGTCTGGTGATGATGCCACATCTTACAGTAATGATAGCGGATAACTCTTTGTGACAAGTCTTTACGCCACCTTTCCAAGGATGTACTACAATTAATTAGGGGGGTTGGTGTTGTGAAGTGTTAGTGAATTGGGCATCGCCTCACCTCATGGAGCATTAGTTCAGGCAGGACACGGAAGTCATGTATTGCTGGTCAACTATCAGCTGATCACTAGGCACACCAATCACAATCCATTCTCAAAACAAGATGGTCTATTTTAATGACCTCTTCTTACCCTGATTCTTGCTACAGCAAATGCTGCACCCACTCTGCTGCTTGGTAAACCTTTACCTCCACCTCCCCAGCCTCCATCTGCTATGGTCTAGCCAGCTGAGCCTACGTTGGCTCTTAAAGTGATAACACGACACAGTGTTGCTATTCTGGCTCTGCTCTGTGTCATATAATATTACTGTATCTGTAAAATAATGAGATTTACATATAATTTACACATGCATGACCATGACATGCACAAAGGATTTTTTTGTTTTTTTGACCACTGCTGTTAGGCAGGTTTCCACTCGTTGTGCACAGTTAGTGAATAGCATTCTGATTTGGCCATTTTGGTGATACAGCCCAGTTTTCCCTGCACAACCCTTTAGTGAATCTGGGCCTCAGTGTCTTGCTCAAGGAAACTTCAGCAGAGCAGATGCATGTGTTCATACGGTTCGACCCTTGGAACCTCTGATTACAGGATGGGCTCTCTAATCACTAGGTCACCTTGCCAACCTCCTATACTGAGCAAACCATGCTTCATATTGATTTAACCCAACATTTTATCTCTTTATTATAGAATGATCAAGGGACAGGTGGCAACCATACAGGTAGCTATAAAGGTAAACATGGGGCTATGAATGTGTGCTGATGATTACATTTCCACTTCATAATTGATAAAGAGTTGTTTGCCAGTAAAAGGGATCACACAGATAGCTAGATAGCTAAATAGTTTACATACTTTTTTTTTGCTTAAACCCTTGCTCTTCTAGAGGGATCTTGGTCTAACTGAGGATATAATTTATATCAAATTCCATCCCCACTCACACTGTTAGACTAAAAATGGCTTCTGTTTGGCTTCACTGGCCAAGAGCTAAGTGGGTCAGCTCAAGTTGATAACTGCAGATTAGCTGTCAAAATTCAAACAGTACTCTCATAAATAGCGCAAACATTTATTTCTGTCAGAGGAAGCCCTAGAAATGGTTTAAGAATGTTAAAGGGTGAATTAGGAGAGAGAGAGAGAGAGAGAGAGAGAGAAGTGTAACACAAGTCACAATTCTCATGTTCAGCCTCTCAAATGAATGGTGTTTATCTCAGTTGCTGAATAGCAACTTTACTTTCTGAATTTGCTGAATTGAAATTGAATTAACTCAAACTCTAAAACTGAGTTTGCTGGGAAGCCATATAGCACCTCACTGTTTGGTTTTTTTGTAGGTTCTTTTTTGTTTTCATGGGTTACATTTCTATGTACTTATATATTATTTGTGCCTCTGTGACATTTAAGTTTCAGCACCTGATTTAAAAATATATCAGCAAATAATGGATATTAGTAGGATCCATAATCAATCCTTGTTTGATTACAATTCACTATCTGCTGATAATACTGACACAATTATTACATATTGAATTACCAAATTAAAATTCCAGGGAAGTAAAATCAAAGCAACTCAAACTGTGACATACAGTACATGCTTTATGATTCAGACAAAGATGAAAGTATTCTACTGCATACTGAAAGGCTTCAGACCCATCCTGTGACCTCTGTATTTCTTTAGAGCAACAACAGTACACAAACTCTCACGTTAGTACATATTACTCCTGCTCTAACCAGCAGCTGAGAAAAGCAGAGGGGCATCTACAACCTACAGTATGTGCTTTAATGATTGTTTTGATCCTCAGAAATTTTTTGACTGTTTTTAACAAAAGTTCAACAAAACAGCATCTTTACTATGAACATCTCTCTGTTAATTTTACCATCAGTTGCTTATCAGCCTTCCAGGATTTTGCAGAATTCTTCTGTGATTATTTGCAGTGGCTTTGAGCAATTTGAATAATTCTAATGTAATTTCCTGTGTTTTCTATTTGGGGTAAAAGGATCGATAAAACTTACATGACAAATGCCAAAGTTACCATGACCTGCATGTTAGTGTAAGTGAATTCATTAAAAACCTTGCGGTAAAATGGTGATGATTTATGGAAATTGCAGGCCCATAAGACCCAATCCATAATGGCTGTATAATGTCCCCTGTTGACATACTGTTGCACCTCTTTTTTTTTGTATTGAAGACTTTTTCTTTCACTCTCAAATTGATTGCCTGAGCTATTGATACAAGGACTGGCAGTATGTGCCAGCTAAACATGGGCATTACATGTTTTAATAACTCTTAAGGCTTTGTTTAAATTGTTAATGTTTCTAAAGATTGAAGTAAAACATGAGTTATGATGGGTTATGGAAGCTGTATATTTTCAGAATAAATATCGAAATATATATCCATTATTTATATCTATATTTTGAATATATATATATATATATGTATATTCATTCAAACCTTTATTTAAGCCTTGAGAATCATTGAGGTTTCCCTCATTTGCAATGATGTCGAGATACAAAGTTAAAAAAGAAAATACGCAGAGTTAAACAAATCAAAAGAGAACAATACTCAGTGAAAACAATTACACACTGAAGTGAAGTGGTTTGAGATCATAGTCTTGAATTGTCCAAGGTTAGCGAGAGTGTCGATCTTGAGGATGTGTTTGGCGCACAAAAACTAAAGGCAGATTTTCCAAGTTCGGAATAAACTCGTGGGACTTGAAGCATAAGTTTGGTAGGGTCCCGTGGTCCTATATATATAAATATATACATATATATACATATATATATATGTATATATATTCCCAAAATGCATATGGTCAAATAAATTGTAAATTAGCACTTTAAAGGGTGCAAGATTTTCCCACAGCAAAAAGGCAGTTAAAGTTCAAAACTGCAAGCCCTTGCAATATTTGTGCAACTACTGACTTTGTAAAACCTGAAATTCCTAGAGAGACTGATTCATCCTATCATATTTTTAGAATCACTGAAATAAATCACAGTTGCGAGAACTTGTAACCAAAAGATGATTACATCAAAGTCAAAGGCATTCTATTTTTGTGATGGCACAAGGCGCATGGTGGGGCTTTGGGGTGGCAAAGCCCCACCGTGGCCGGATCATGTCAGAGAGAAGCCTGTCTGGTATTTCGGTGACTCGGCATGAACTTGACTTCACCGAAGTGGGAGCAGAGGCGCAGTAAGGGGTGTGTCAGTAACGATCAAGCAGCACAGTGCAATTTTGGTGGGATTTGTGCGCGTGCCACCGCACACAAATCCGTAAGGTGCACTGCTGTTCTGTGCTATTTATGTGGCTTTACCTAGCACTGCACCCATGGACAGATCCTACTGAAAAGCTTGCCCACCCTTTTTTTGGATGACATGTTGACCAATTTGACTTTGATATAAATCCCTCAAGCAGGAAAAAATAAGATACAACATTTTTCATTCATTCTAACTATATACACATGGGGCTGTGGTGTGAATAATTGTTATCCAACATAGAACTGTCAGTATGCACCATGACGCATAGAGGGATTCTCAATAGATGGACTGCTTGGTGGATGCCCCATCCTGTAGCCAAACTGTTTCTGTGGTTTTTTCCTGTTTGGCTCTTTGCCTAATATCACTGAATCGTTCCCTGCACTGGGCAGCGGTTCTTCTAGGATCAGTGCAACACGATGACCAAACGTGCTGTCCTCCCAGTCTAATTTCATTTCAAGTGCCGGTTAACCGCTTGTGGTGATTCTGCACCTTCTGCACAAGGACATCAGTTTCCTCTTGGGAGAAGTTTTGGTGGCAGATCAGTTCTGGACTGTTCACTCCATCACCAAAGTGTCAAAGCGCTGTGGCAGAGTGCACTGCTTTTAAAGGGAAGGAAAAGAGGTGATTGGTCATGTCAACGCCATGCAGCCCCTACGACGCCTACTGATAATGTATTCCTCCTGATCCCACCCCGTTTCAAACTGCGTCACAGGTGCACCACGTGCCGCTGGCCACAAAATTACCAAAAATCAGTTGCCACGCCCTGTACACCTGCAGCATGTGCCATTGACTGCACTTTGCACCATACACCACTGATTCACGAAAACAGAGCCCAAATACACTGGTACAGTACAACAACCTGTATTTACTGGTTTCAAAACTGCACAATATCAGAGCAAAATGAAATCTTATTCGGTAGTCATGGAAAGTGACCACTAAATACAGCAAAGCAAGCAGACATTTCAGCTCTACAAGAGTCTCTTCAGAAATCCCTCATTATGAGATTAGGAATAACTATATGACAAAAGGTTGAATGAGAATAAATAATGAGATCATGAGACAGATGCTGTAAATTGTTCCTAAAACTCTGAAAAACATAAAGAAACTTGATGAGACCTACAGAATAAAACACATTTTTAACTGAGCCCCAGCCCCTTCTTGACATGATTCAAAATATGCTCCTTTATTTTGCCTTGTGGCAGCATTGTAGAACATTGCATAATTTTCTAAATTCCTGCTATTTTGCGGGTATGGGTTATATTTCATTTGGGAGCCACTGCTGTACAGGGTTTTATATACAAATTGTACAGGCTATTGACTTTGCAGTGGTTAAACAGAACCATACAATTGAACAGAATCGCTTTATATATTATTCTACTGCAATAAAAAGGGTTTGAAAAATGACAGTTTTCAAAATATTGGAGGAATATTTCATCATCATCATTTGTATGGGATTGTCTATGTGTTGGCTGTCCTTTCTGACTATGTTCTTGCTCAGAGTAGATTACAAAGAGCCCACCGTTGGACAAGGTACGTCTAAATATGTGTGTGAGGTTAGAACTTCATAAAAGCAAGAGGCTTGACAGACCTGTGTAGAACATGTAAATTATGAATTTAATTTATTTAGGAATCTTATTAGAATACATACAAATACATATAAATACAAAAATACAAAAGATTCTGAAACACAACACATTGCTAAAAAAAAATTCCCAAGTGGACAAAGTGCTCGATTCACTAACCATGAAGTGTGCCTAGTGGCACATTTTCAAGCCACTTCTCCTGTCATGGTTATGCTCCTGTCATAGTTATGCATATATGTAAAGTATACAGTATGTAAATCAGTATTTTGCCCACATTTTTCATTTCAAGTATCCTTTATTTAACCAGGGTAGTCATGTTGAGATTTGCATATCTTTTTCAAGTGGGCCCTGGCCAAGAAAAGCAGCATACAGAGAGTTTCATATAACACAATACAACATTAGATTAAAATAATCAAGAAGAAAAATGCAATGGTAACAAAATAAAGAAAGTAAAGACGCAATAATAAGCTTCAACACATCAGTTAAAAACATGAGCATTCCATGGTAAGCAGGTCTCCAATTTGCTCTTTAAATTGATCAATTCTGATAAGACAGTTTAGCTTCAAATCTTCTTGTAATAGATTCCAAGAAAATGGAGCAGCATAGTTGAAGGCATGTTTTCCAAATTAATTTCTTATATTGGGAACATGATACGAAATATAGTTTTGTGATCTCAGATTGTAATGTCCACCTCTTGGTTGGGTGAGTAAAGGGCTTATGTAAGATGGCAGCTGCCCTAAAATGGCTTTGTAGACAAACAGATACCAGTGTAATTTAGCCAGGGAAGGCTAGCCTGCCAATTTATACTCAACTCACAATGATGTGTAAGGGATGTGCTGTTTGTAACAAACCGTAATACAGCATGATATAATGTGTCCAGTAAATCAATATATGATCCTGGGGCATTAAAATATCACTATAATCTATAAATAAATAATAAATTGTTTTGAATAATGTTGAATGCATTTTGTAATCTTATGTGAGCCTCAGATATGGTGGGAGCCGAGCAATAGATTATGGTGTCATCTACATATAAATGTGCTTTTGTATCATCAAAGCATTTACACAATTCATTTACATAAATAGTAAAAAGTAATGGCCCTAAAATTGACCCTTGTGGCACTCCTGTACTTACAGTTTGACAGGCTTTTCAGTATTGCAAGTGCAGAGAACAGACAAGAGGGAGTGGAACGTTTTATTTTGAACCACAGGAAATACTGGAACAGGCAGGGAGTAGAATACCTACCTATACTAACAAAAACAAATCTAAGAAAATAAAATAAAAAAACCTGTAAACTTACCTATCTCTAACTGCCGTGATCGTCGTCAGTAAAAATAACAAACAAACTGACACTTACCTATCACTAACTGCCGTAAGGATCGATAGTGACAAAATACAAAACAAAAACTCTAGAGCACTATACTACCTGATTACACAAACTTGTGATGATGTGGAGCTGAGAACTGGGACGCAGAAGATTGGCGATATGAGACCAAGAGTCGGCAAGGCTGGAATGACAGAGAAGGGATTATAAAGGAGAACAGGAGAGCAGCGATAGGATGACACAGGCTACATTCTTCCCATGAGTAATAGAAAAGGCGGTCGTAACAGGGCCCCCCTCCCTAGGCGCCGCTACTAAGGCGCACAAAGCCAGGGTATGCCTGAAGTCCCGGAGAGACTTGTCCCGTGCCGGAACCCAAACCAAGTTCTGGTGCGCAGTAAGGCTGCCCTGGCCCGTTGCCACGTGCGCTTGCAACGGTAGACAAACTGCTCTGCAGTGGGAACCCCAATGTCGGCCTCCTGGTCCATGAAGAGAGGTGGCTGAAACCCCATCTGGCACTCAAAAGGAGACATACCCGTGGAGGAAGACTGGAGGTGGTTATGGGCTATCTCAGCCCATACCAGCTGGGAGCTCCAGGTAGTGGGGTTGGATTCAACAAGGCAGCGAAGCATGGTCTCCAGCTCCTGGTTCACCCTCTCGGTCTGACCATTGGATAGTGGATGGAACCCTGATGAGAGGCTGGCAGAGGCGCCGACGAGGGAACAGAAAGCCCTCCAAAAACAGGACGTAAACTGAGGACCCCTGTCGGAAACCACATCCTGGCGGAAGCCATGGAGACAAAACACATGCTGCAGTAGTAAAGTCGCAGTCTCACGGGCAGAGAGAAGCTTAGGCAGAGCGATTAAGTGAGCAGCCTTGGAGAAGCGATCTACCACCACCAGGATAGCAGTGTTTCTCTTTGATGGGGGCAGGCCAGTGACGAAGTCAACGGAGAGGTGAGACCAGGGGCGACGTTGCTGTGGGGTCTTGTTCCGTGCACACGTGGAACAGGCTGACACAAAGTTGTGGACATCCTGGGTCATGGAAGGCCACCAGAACCGCCGCTTGACAAACTCCAGTGTCCTCCGTATCCCCGGATGAGCCACTAACCAGGAGGAGTGACCCCACATGAGCACATGGGAGCGCACAGGTGCCGGGACATAGAGATGATTGGGCGGAACACCATCAGGACCAGGATCCAGCTGTTGGGCGGCCTTGACCTCGGTCTCCACTCCCCAAGTCACAGGGGCGATAATGCAGGACAAAGGCAGGATGGGCTCAGGATCCACATTCTCCTCGCAGACGTCAAACTGGCGGGAGAGTGCATCAGCCTTGACATTCTTGCTGCTAGGTCGGTAGGAGAGGTTGAAGTTAAACCTGGTGAAGAAGAGGGCCCATCGTGCTTGACAGGAGTTGAGGCGTTTGGCCTCCCTGATGTAGGAGAGGTTTTTGTGGTCTGTCCATACAACAAAAGGATGCTCAGCCCCCTCCAACCAGTGACGCCTCCAATGCCTCCTTCACAGCCAGAAGTTCACGATTACCCACATCATAATTGCGCTCAGCCAGTGTCAGACGTCGGGAGAGGAAAGCGCAGGGATGAAGACCAGCAGCCGGGGAGCGCTGGGAGAGGATGGCACCAACCCCGACCTCAGATGCATCCACCTCCAACACAAAAGGGAGATACGGGTCCAGATGCCGCAGAACTGGTGCAGATGTGAAGAATCGCTTCAACTCAGAGAAAGCCTGGTTCGCCTCGTTGGTCCAGTGGAAACAGGAGGTGGTCTTCTTGGTGAGAGCATTTATGGGGGCTGCGATGGTGCTGAAACGACGGTAAAAGTTGGCGAACCCCATAAAACGTCTCACCTGTTAGAGGTAGGTCGTGGCCATTCTGTGACTGCCTGCACCTTGTGAGGATCCATCTGGACACTGGAAGGAGAGAGGATGTACCCCAGTCTCCTTGTGGAACTCACATTTCTCTGGTTTAGCGTAGAGACCGTTCTTCATCAGCCGAACGAGGACCCTCCGGACATGCTGGGTATGTTCCTGATGGGAGCAAGAGAAGATGAGGATGTCATCGAGATAAACAAAAACAAACTGGTTGAGCATGTCACGGAGGACGTCATTGACAAGGGCCTGGAACACAGCAGGAGCATTGGATGGACCGAAGGGCAGTACCAGGTACTTGTAGTGGCTGGTAGGGGTGTTGAATGCAGCCTTCCACTCATCCCCCTCCTGTATGCAGATTAGATTGTAGGAGTTGCGAAGATCTATTTTTGAGAAGATGGTGGCTCCCTGAAGATATTCAAACGCTGAGGCCAACAACGGGAGAGGGTGTCACCTGTGTATGATATGTACTATGATATTTTGATGTGAATTTGACTATGGACTGAGCCATGTAGGCTTATACATCAGGATTGATGTTTTGCCCAGAGAATGTGTGGGGGGTTCTTTCTATTCTTGCTATCTCTTGCTCTCTCCCTTATGACGAGTAGATGAGCTACACCTGTGGGCCAGCCGGGGAATGGAGCGATTGGCTGAGAGCAACGAGACCCGGCCTCTTCTACGATTGTGGTGGTGACCAAGGGGGCGGTAGGTGGAAGGACGCCAGCGGATCGGGTCGGAGGAAGACGCAGCTCTTGGAGCAGGGATGGGAACAACTCTCTGTAATGTACTCTCTCTAATCCGTCAGAAAAGAGACAGTCGTTTCCTGACTCCTTTTGCATGTGAGTAGCTTAATAGTTGTTGCGTTTTGTGAAATGTTGTTGTGTTTTGTGAAATGTTGTTGTGTTTTGTGAAATGTTGTTGTGTTTTGTGAAATGTTGTTGTGTTTTGTGAAATGTTAATTTGTTTTGTGAAATGTTGTTGTGTTTTGTGAAATGTTAATTTGTTTTGTGAAATTTTAATTCGTTTTTGAAATGTGTTTTGTGAAATGTTAATCTGTTTTGTGAAATGTTAATTTGTTTTTTGAAATGTTGTGTTTTGTGAAATGTCGTTGTGTTTTGTGAAACGTTGTTGTGTTTTGTGAAATGTCTTTGTGTTTTGTGAAATGTTGTTGTGTTTTGACCCTCAGGGCCACCGTACACTTCAGAGTTCTACCAACCAGTGAGGATGAAGCAGGGATGGGACCAAGAGCCGGCATCCTGCCGTTTTGTAGGTAATGTTAGCTAGGCTAACGTTTAGCATAGCAACAACACCAGGGCTGTGGCCGGAATGGATCGCTATTCCCTCATTTGTATTTCCCTATATAGTGCTGCTCTATTAGTGCACTAATTAGCGGTAAATCACACATGATTAATGAGTGAATTCGGACACTTAATTCATCATCAACCTGCGTCTGCATTCACCAGTCGCATAAACAAATGTTTCAACTAACATTTGACAAGTTACCAATATTCCTTCAAAGCCAACCACATATGTCAGTAGCTGACATTAAACAGAAAAAAATATTCACCGACGTTCCCATCTAGGCGTTTTCCGACCATATGTCGGTGAATAAATATTCTATGCATCGGAGTTGTGTGCGGCTACTTTTTTCTGTTTATTTTCACACAGCCAGCACTTCGCCAATCCAGGTGTGTGGTTTCCTTCACGTTTTGGACTTCTCACTAGCTGACATTAACAAAAAACACGTTACAATAAGCTATGTACCGTATAACTTGCAGCTAGAGATAAATACTTTCCTGAACAGACCTTAATGTTAGCGTTAACGAGCTCAAATTAGCGTAACAAAACGTGCACTTATAATTAGTTATGAATTGGCAGTTAAAAGAAAACATCTTTAGAATAGCTTGACATCTTTTTGGTACCAAAAAAAGTTTATTTACTTGCATTTGTAAACGAGGTTTGGTGAAGAAGAGGATGCCATCATTATAAAACCACGGAAGGGTTACAACTTCGTTGCTTGGTAACAGATATTACAGTGCATTGTGGGAAATATGTAGTGCCCTCAAAATCATTCCATAATATCATTTTGCGATTCGGACACTAACAAAAAATGTCTGACGTACGTAATAGTGCCCTAAAATGCAGATAGTGATCCATTCCGGCCACAGCCCAGGAGACGCTCCCGCGCTCACCTGATCCAGCCAAAGCGCTCAGCACCAGTGCTTCAAGTGCTCAACAGGTCGGTTGGTGGACACGGCCCCTAATCTAAATGATGCCGCTGCCATGGTATCACATCATTTATCACGTGATTGGTTATCAGCTGCGAAACGCAGGGGAGAAGCGTATAGAGAGCCTAAGTCCCTCCCCTTCCGCTGTCCCCCATGGGACCTTATTTCGGAAAAAATATGTACGGTAGTCAACGGCGAGAGACAAATAATTGTTTGATCCCGTTTGAATTGTGCCATGACTTACACATATGATGTTTTGTCAATTTAAAAGATAATTTTGCAAGTCAAGAAAGTCGCAGTTTGTTGTAAAACAGTACAGTAACGTTTAGTTTTGTGTGAAACCGCTCAGTGAACTACATCTCTCGTCTCGCACAATATACGTCACCAACACCAACATGGAACGAAACATAGGAAACACACAGGCATCGCGTTAACGTTAGCCCCCACTGTACTAAAACTATCCTAAACCAGTTTAAATCCATTCTTACTGTCTACCTTCCAGGTTGTGTATAATACTCCTGCTATCTGAGAGGGACTTAGCTTCAGCGGCTCTGGGTAGCTTGTGGAGAGAGGAAGTTACGTCACTTGCGCGACTTTTGGGTGTGTAGTCTTTCTAATTACGTATTTTTACAGTCTTATAGTTCAACAGTTTTACGACAAACTGCGACTTTCTTGACTTGCAAAATTATCATTTAAATTGACAAAACATCATATGTGTAATTCATGGCACAATTCAAACGGGATCAAACAATTATTTGTCTCTCGCCGTTGACTACCGTACATATTTTTTCCGAAATAAGGTCCCATGGTGGTCCACCGGAAGGGGAGGGACTTAGGCTCTCTATAGAGATGGAACACGGCCAAAGATGCACTTTAAGGTACGACGCACTTATCTTAAGTGCTGTTTTGGGCAACCCGCATAAAAATCTACGAACCCTCTTAAAATCGCTTGTAGGAAACCTTCAACCACTAAGAGCAATAATTATTGCAAGGCCAGTTCAATGGGGTTAGTCTCATTTCAAGCCAGGATCATTTGGATATTTTCACATTTGTCAAAGACAAAAAAGGAGTATATTGTCAAGCAGAGGCCACAGCACTATTGGATTGACTTTTGGCAGACTTCACAACGGACTGAAGGACTATAGAGTGATTGACTGAACTGGGACTTTCCCTGGGTAAATCTGCATTTCATTTTGTTGATATTTTTGAATATTTGAGGATTTTTTGTTGGAACTGAACTGAGTTGGAATTAAATTAAACTGTACTGAAGTAAATGAAAGAAACCTTTGCATTATTTTTGTTTTGGACCCACACTTACACAGTCACTCTCCACATGCACGCATCCATACATTTCATTGCTGATTTCAGCATCCCTGCTTTACTGTGTAGCAAGCGGTGTTGGGTGGTAACACTCAGTATCACGTTACAGTAATGTGATTACTTTTTTCAGTAACGAGTAGTGTAAGGGATTACAATTTCAAATTCACTAATTACATTACAGATACTAATCCCAGTAATGCTCTGTTACTGTGTTACTTAAGCCTTAACCCCCCTTCAGTCTTTTCTTTTCACTCCTTTGAAAGTTTTTTTTACTTTTACTGGAAGAGGTCTGGTAATGTAGTTTTTACCTGAGTGATTCCGTGATCCATCAGTAATTTATGGAAGTAATAAAGTAATACATGTACGCCATCCAGAGAGTGGGAAACCCAGGGACATTTACAGGGAACAAAGCACCAAATCCGCGGACTGTCCCTGGAAAGCGGGGGCTTCTGGTCACCCTAACACTAAACATGTAAATTATTTCACATACCTCCGTTCTTTGTAGAGACGCAGCAGGCATAGCGGTCGACTGAAGATGAGGTACTTCTGTTTTTCTTCCCTGGACTTTTGGACGGTAATCGTCTGAGGAGAAATGTTCACTACACATCCAGACTATACAGAGGAGTTGACATCCAGTGATTAGGCAGAGCCTCTCTGGATCATGCCGTTTGTGAAAAGTCACAGTTGTATTCCGCAATGATGCCTGGTCATGGAGTCTTACAGGCTTCTCTCTGTTGAAGCATTTTTAAAATATCGGCGCTAGGGAAAGAAGCTAGGTAACAGTAGATAATGACATATTTAGGGGAACTATTCCTTTAATTAATTATGTTAGCGACATCAAGCACACAGCCCATCAAACTGTAAGGAAGCATCTCTGTACTCATGACAGAATTTTTGGGTGAAGTATTCCTTTAAGACATTCATTTTCCCAGCTGTTTCAAATGGCTCTGTACTGTGGAGACTATAGTGCTGCTCAAAAGTGATGCATTGTTCTTGCTATGAATCTTCGGGCTTTGGGGCTAGTGGGTTTAAAGGAATAGTTCACTTTGTCAACTTTAGTCTCTGTTCTGTGTATTCTGCATGGTATAATACATGCAGTGTTTCACATTTTATGGCATTTTTCATTATTATTATGACATCAAACATTAATTAAATTAATTAATTAAATCAAATCTCGCGCTTTTATTTTGAAGGCTAAACGGCCAAACCGGAAGTCTGGATCGGTCTCCGTCCGTTAGTTCGTTCGTTAGTTTGTTAGTCACACTGTAATGTTGACTTTGTGCCGCTAGGGGGCGTTATTGACAATGAATGGGGACTCAGTGGTAAAGCAATACAGTTAAAGTTATCATAGGTAACATAGTCTACACACGCTACACACTTGGAGACATCAGACTGGGTTGATGTGAAATGAGAGTCAATGGAGAATTTTTGGGCAAACCTCTAACCACAAGACACTGTAGTTATTGTACAGTTGTTGGACTGTTGTACTGTTATTGCACTCATCACTGCACTACCACTGTGCCGTCAGTGTTGACTACTTATATCATATTACCACTTACCTACTGTGCAATACCATATATCACTTATCATTTAGCATTTATATTATTCATAACACTCACGCTCCTGGTGTTGTATGTTATATTGTATATTGTATTATAAATTGTATTGTAGTGTACATTGTGTAATGTACGGATTGTATTTATTGCATATTGTAGTTCTTATATTTTGTACTGTATTGAGTAAAAACAGGACAATTAAAGTTACATTTCAAGATATAACTTGTAAGCCTAATTCTGAGGAGAGTAGGCAACAGAAATATATGGTCAATCTGTCCTTTCATTGTCCCATACGAAAATGCTTATACAATTTCACTCATATTTCAAGTACACTCAGCAATCACTGACTGACCCAAGGGTGGAACTACATCACTGGTGGGAGACAACATGTTTACTATTTGCTTGTTCGAAGAAGAGTTACACATGTAGTTCTCCTCGTTCTCGCATCTCGGGTGCACGCAAACGTGAACTTTTCAACAGCTAGAGTGGCGATTTCAGCTAAATAATGGTGTAAATGTCGGTCTTTTCAAGTCACTTTGGGATCGTTTGGCTTCCGGAGACTTCCGAGACTGCATGGAGCCATTTTAAGGTTATTTTCCGTTATTTTTTGAACCGTGAAGTCAGGTCAAGTTGGGTCCCCAGCAACTTCAATTGTTTTGGAGAAGGCTTCTAGGCTGTGGAGCTCAGGGACTGCTGTATGGACTAATGGACCCGAGTTTCAGCTGGCATGGGGGTGAGTAGATAATGACTGAATTTTCATTTTTGGGTGAACTATTCCTTTAACAGACCAACCTTAAAAAGACTACTTAATGCATGCCCAGCACATCCCATCTACACCCAAAGAGGGCACTATGAATAAGCTGCCCCCTCTTACAGGCTCTGGAGACGCCGTTTAATCTGCCCTCTCTCTAACATCATCAAAGAGTTCCACAACCCAGACTGGCCAAATATTAAAACTGCATTCTTTGACCACCTGTGCCTGTCAAGGTGTTATACCAAAACTGTATGTAGGTAAAACATCCCGTACCTTCTGTACAGGGATTATAGAACACAAAAAGCTGAAGCCTTTGTGAGCACAGTCTCCCCTGATGGACTGAATGAAGAACTTGACTTCTCATGCTTTCTTTAATCTGTTTTCAGTTTGCATTATTGCCTACGTAAATATTCAAATATGTAAATATGTACATATTTTTTGTACCAGTGTAAATGTGTACTGCCAGCATCCCACTACAGTCGTTGTTTGGGCTGTCTGTTTTTTCCTGTTTTTCCCCTTCTCCTGTTTCTAGGGACCACCTACCTCGACACTGTTGACGCTGCCTGAGGAAGACTGCTAAGCTTGAAACACTTAGCTTATCCTGCATGTAGTATAGAAGCCTTTCACTGTGTTCTATTTTGCTCTTTATGTACCTTATTGTTTTGTGCCAACCAAGCAATACATTTTCATCCTTTGCATTAAAGGCCGTGGAAGCCCTTATTGTTTCCCCTCTGTTCTCTAGTGGATACATGGCAAGCAGAGCAGAAATCAGACTTCAAAGATGAGTCAACTTAATATGTTTGTCAACAATGTATATTTGTAGATGATTGGTTTCCACTTGTATGTAGTGGTAGCATCACCGCAGAAGCAGAAGCCAATTATGTGAATGAAAAATAGTTTCCCTTCATCCATGTACAATGTGATCGGATATAATCGGTTTTATATTAAACCATCACTGTCATTCAGTTTAATAGACATACACCCACACACTATACCCTGTCAATTCAATCTACTCACTACGATCAAATTTGAAACCCTATATATTGTGAATTTGTACTAGCATTAAGTACTTTGTCCTGGAAACACCATTACTCATTGACTGTCACAGAAACAAACAAAAAACAAAACAAAACAAAACAAAAGAACCTGGTCTTCACATTTACTTAAATGTAATGAAAATACAATTATGAAAAAGTAGTGAGTTCTAAGCTTCCTTTATTAAAAAAATAGATATATACATGAACTCTATTTCAGCTATTAAAATGGGGTTGAAAAATTAACAACTGAAATCTGTTCATCTTCATGGACTCCTTGCCTCTAGCCGATTTTGCCACATTTCCATTTTTGGAGCTGGCTAAAATGTTGGCCATGTTGTTTGGCGTTCTCTTCAAGTATTACATTATGACAGTGGAGTAACTATAAAAATCCAACAGGTGAGACTAACCTGTCACAACTGCACCACTAATTTCCTCTTGGATTTTACACCTATGCTAGTTTCAGTAAGACATGTAGATCTTCAGCTAGTTTGAGCAGTATGTCCTTTCAAAACCTTAACATTTCTGAATGTGTTCAGTGCCTCTGCAGCTAGATCAATTTTGGGTCTCTTCAAAATCAAGGGAGGAAAGGAGGAAACATTTTAGCCACTGTCGAAGACTGCCAGAAACGCTTTAATGCAGCTTTAACCAGATAGATAGGCACATTTGAAACAACTTCTAAATCACCAATTGAAGGATTAATGCACCAATGTCGAGATTTAAGCCTCTTCCACCTGACTTGTGAAGACAAGGACTGGCCTTGTTTCACAGCTCCCATGCTGATACTCTGGAGCCTGCAGAGTATCAACCAGCATGGACATCCAATGCCCTTAAAGTCCTTAATAACAAACAAAAAAATAAATAAATCAGAGAATACACAAAAGTCAGTATGTCACCTGCATATTTCTAAACACATTTTTGGAGACTCCAGTGATGACAAGGGACATGCACGGTGTTGCATTGTGCTAAATGTTAAATCGCCCAAATATTTTGTGAAAGGCAGGGGTTACTGAAATCAATTTATATTGCACTGTAGAGCAAACTAACAGATTATTTTTCTACTAGTGATAGTTAAAATTGCTCAGCATGTAATAGAGTATTGAGGATGTCTCCTGTTGTGACGAGTCTTGCCAATTTTTGTTTAGATTGTGCAAAGTGACGAATGCACTTCCATTGTGTATATTATTTTTGTTTTCTTTTTGTTTGGCTTTTTGAGGAAACCTTACAACCAACCTCTGTCAAGGATATAGCTAACAGTAAATATACTGAGTTCAACAACAATTCCAGTTTTGCCTAAGCAATAGATACAGCCATTTTTACTAACATTTAAAAAAAGGTCTTGAAACTTGTCAAAGTGCAGAACTGCTACATTATTTGTTACAGACATCTATGTGCCATAAAAACCACTTTGGTACAATAAATTATCAAAAGGGGAAAAAAAACAAATTTAAAATTCACAGCATAATTGTGAGGCTAAAAAGCTGTCACGTACAGTTCTGCGTGTTTTCATTTCCAAGATGAACTGAAGACATTTGAGCACAAGCTCTGGTGAAGAACTAAATGCTGAGGAAAGAAAGCCAACAAAAAGCAGGAAGGGACACAGATATAGCTCATCCCATAGGTCTGCCAAAATACAAAACCAAAAACGATCAAAACAACCACAACAAAACTCTGAGCTTGCAAGGTCTGACAAGAACTCTTGCAAGTCAAAAATTTGAGTCAAAGAAAGGCCTTGATTTAAATCACCATTATCAAAACACCTCTTCCCTTTATGGTTTGTTTAGAATCAACAGGTCTTTCAAATGTCAAAAATACAGGAAAGCTTTTTTCTAATTTAAACTATAATGTCCAACATTTTATGCTCAAACCTCTATCCCTCCCACATTTTGAGTCCATAAATCATAAGGCCAAAGGTTAATTTAAAAACTGCTGTTGCCTGGACATCCATACTGTATGTTTGAGTAATTATTTCTCCTCTATGGGAATTCACAACCAGATGCCTCAGAAGCCCAGCACTCTGCTTCCTTCTGTCGTCCTCGTGTTGCAACAGTACCAACCTTCTGTAACGATGCGCAGGTTTACCCACAGCCGACTGAATCCGCTCTCAGCAATAGATGCACAGCGAAATGGAGTCCAGTGTATCTACGCTATCTCTCTGCCGCTTCGCTTGTGTACTTTCTCAGCAGGGAAAGTGAAAAAACATAAATATGGAAGAAATGACTCTCCTGAGGATGAAAAAAGAAAGAAAAATGTAGATGTGTGGTCAAGAGTTGCTGACTGGAAATGTAATGGCAAACAAATCCCATTTGCCCATTTTGGAACAACAAACCTTTAGGAATAATGCAGACCATGCAGTTGAGTTGACTTAAAATGATGATGAATGCATCTTAAATACTGATCTGAAGTGCTGAATGTAATTTTGTTGTTTAAAAAAGAAACATTCGTAATACAATTCCCTATGAACACTGAAAATGGTGGAACGGAAATGCTAAGGTGAGAACCATATGAGACAAGTGCAATGGTGGGGTTTGGGGAAAGGTTAGTAAAATAGCGGGCGCTATGCATTTGTAGATCAATAATAATCCCCCCTCGTACTTTTTAAGCAGCTTTTATCTCTGTACCTTTTTCTTTTTTGAAAAAACACCACCATTTAAAAAAATAACCACAGAAAACTCATCCTATTTTCATTTTAGTCATGAACTGGCGACTGAACTCTGCATGCAGACCCCGGCTATGGCCGACTCGTCTCTGTCCGTGGCCGGTCTCATGGCTGCTGGATAGGTCGGCTGGGCCACCATTCCAGTCTCCTGTCTGGGGTTGGAGAAGGCTCCCAGCCCCATGCTGCCACTGTGGCCAAAGTCTAAGGCTGTGTTTGCAGGGAGGGGGCGCAGCTGGTAGGCCTGGTTCCCAGTGGAAGAGGAGGACGTGGAGGATGAGGAGGCAGAGGAAGACAGCGAGGTCATGGATAGGTGGCCGTGGGCCATCTCCACAGAGTCTTGCATGGAGGTGTTGTTGGTGGGTGAGTGGTAGCGATGGGCTCGGGGTCTCGCGGGACCGTGCCGCTGCCCGTGGAATTGGTGGGAGTGGCTGTGGTGATGGTGTCTATGGTGATGGTGTCCGTGGTGATGGTGTCCTTGGTGATGGAGATGGCGATGGGAGGAAGAGCAGGCCAGGGGCTGGAGGGCCTTGGATTGGTGTGGAGGCAGGTGAAAGGTGGTTTCCTGGACAGGATGGCTTTCTCCTGTCGCCACCAGCTCAGCACCATCACTGCTGGTCCAGCCCACCGGAGGGAAGTGCTGCCTGGCCTGCCACAACACACAGCACAACCAGGGATGCAAACACATCAGGGGTCAAAAAGGTGACAAAAACCCAAAGACACACTACTGCTAGAGGGGTCCAGAGCATGCTCCCCCAAAGAGAAAATTGTGAAAAATCAGTGTTTAAAAAGCCTATTTCTAGTAAATTTAAGAATCTATCAAAAATTAACTTTATGTTAAGTTAATGTCACTATAAAATCATTCTAAGCGTTAAGTTCAAAGAATGAACAGTTAAAAAACAAAGGGAATCAGAAGAGGAGGGTAGATAAATATGTATTAAGTGTATCACTACTAGAGAAACCCGAATCTGTCAAATTGGGTTTCCCTGGTGATAAGGCCGATACCTTTCAATAGATTAGATAAATTACCTTTTTGTACTTCCTTTCAACAGAGCTAGCATGTATTCATACTGAGCTGATCCATTTTGAAAATTTGTAGCAAATATTCATTAACTAATATTTTGGTGATCACATGACCTTGCTGTCCTGTTTGAGTTTAGCAGCACTGACCTCTGTGCAGAGGTTGCTGCAGTCCATGGCCTGAGCAGCGCTGTGTCGGTGCTGGTGTGTTGGGTCGGAGCAGGCTCGCCCACTGGTACTGGTCCCAGATGAGCCTCCTGAATAATAACAAACCAGCAGAGATGATCATTTCAGTCAAAGACTCCGGACTCCACTGTTCTTAACAATTTGAATTATTTTGGATTGTAAAGTACAGGTTATTCAACCATGTGCCATGGAGGGCTGAGAGTCTGGATGTTTTCTTTCCAACCAAACACTACAGCAGGTGATTTCACTGATTGTGATCGCCTCCTCTCTGCTAATCACTGAAATCACCTGGTGCAGTATTTAGTTGGAATGAAAACCTGCATACACTTGGCCCTCCATGGCACACAGTATATGGTACTGTATATGGTATATGGCACACCCCTGCCATATACCAGTGGTCGTCCCAGTCAACAGATCTCAAACCAGTTGAACACTTATGGGAGATTATGGAGCAGCCTGAGACAGCATTTTCCACCATCATCATCAAAACAACAAATGATGGAAGTGGAAGCATGGTGTCACATCCAATAGAGTTTCAAGTATTAGTATGCCCTATTAATACCCTATTAATGTTGGCATCTCTTTTATTTTGGCAGGAACCAGTAACTTGTAAAGGCTAAGGCAGTGTGATGTACCTGAACTGGAGGAGGTGCTGGAAGTGGTTCCCGAAGACTGGGAGTGCTCCAGTGCAGGGCTGGTGGACACGCTGCTGCTTGTGTTGGTCCCTTCATCAGCAGTCTTCTTGAAGAAGCTGTGCTGCAGTGCGTAGTAGGGCTGGATGCGACTCTTCTGGTCATAGTCCAGCATCCGCAAGATGAGGTCCTTGAACTTTAAGTAATCGGCAACGGCATGCCCCGACTCACCTGCTCGCCGCCCACCGGGACCCCCTGCCTCCACGCCGAGAATGCTGTGGAGCTTGCGGGTACCCGGCAGCTTATACTAGAGGAGGCCAGAGAGAGGGTGTTAGGACAAGGACATGTGACTGCCAAATGATATTTCCATTTTTATTTCCCTTTGACATGAAAGGCGTCTTATTGACATACCCTTTTACCATCTTTGGTCCTCTTGATACTCCATGTACTGTCTGACATTTTCTCAAAGAACTTCCTTGCTTTGGGTGCCAGGTCCAGTAAGTGGTTTGGGGGAACACCTAGCACTTCCACTATTTTGTTCATTTGATCCACCTTGGAAACAATGGACGCAAAATGTCACAGAGGAATGAAATAAGATTGCAACAACCAATGATGCACAATGGGGAAAGAATGAAAAAGATGATCTTCTCCTATTGGTAATGCCAACAGAGTCTCCTGCCTACCTCATTGGCTCCACTGAAGAGAGGTTCTCCTGTGTGCATCTCCACCAGGATGCAACCCAGTGACCACATGTCAATGGCCAAGTCGTAAGGCATGCCCAGCAGCACCTCTGGGGAGCGATAAAACCTACTCTGGATATACTGGTAGATCTAATGGGAGAAAATGGAGATGGGGATGACTAACTCTGGGCCAAATATTAGCCCAATAATGCCCTAAGCAGACAATAGAATGCAACATATTTCTTTTAGAAAGCAATGAGCAGATTCTCTCGTGCGACCCTGTGAGCCATTCCAAAACATAATCCAAAACAACAACGACCAACACGTAACAGGACGTCCATTCAATGTCCCGTCCATTCGTCCGTCCATCACACACGATGGGCCTCATGCAGGAAGCGATATACGAACAAATTTTCTCTTATTTTTGTTCGTATCCACGATTTGTTCTTATTTTGTTAGTACCCATTGATTTCTGGGATTCACCAATGTTTTCTTATTTTTGCTCTTCTCTTAGGTAAGAGAAACGAGTGGTTGAGAGCACTCTTACCAAGATAAGAAAAAAACATCTCGTTTTCACAGTCCACAAATTGTTTGTCCAACGCAAGGAAACATAAGTTTTAAATTTGAGGAACATAAAAAAACGCATCAATATCATATAATCAAATTTAGATGATTATATGTTTTAGAGTAATTATAATGATTGGATTATTAAATTTGTGGGCTAAAGAAATACTATTGGTCCATTGATCCCAATTAAGACTATAAAAACCCTTGGATGATATTGCGTGGTTCAGCTTCTGAATGGCTTACATACTGCTCTTAGATGCTTTGGCCATCCAGGCCTTACGCAGAGAACGCGTTTTTAGAGATCGCACAGATCTATTTGATGAGACGGATGAATAGCTGCTGAGCCGTTTCAGATTGCCAAGAGCACCTCTCCAATTCTTGGCCATGTGCCAGAGTATTTGCACACGGCACAACACCTGCCCTTATATGGTGTTTAGGGGGCGTTACCTATGCTAATAACAAACAATCGGCCACGCGCCTCCAATTTATGATCAAGTGGGATTCATCATTCAGCACACCTAGGTAAGAGCAGATTTGGATGGTTAAGAACGTTTGGTGCATCTGGAGTTGACTTCTCTTATTTTTTCTCTTTTTCTCTTAACAGAAAATTAAGAGAAAATATAAGAGAAATTTAAGAGAATGTTGCTGCATGAGGCCCAATATCTCGGACACCATTGATCCGATTTTGACAAAACTTTGGGGAATATGATGCATGTGTTCAAGGGGAGGTACTACATAATTTGGTCGCTCAATCATGTGTCGTGCAATATCTGAGACACCACTGATCCGATTTTGACAAAACTTGGGAAAATTATGCATCTCCGTTGCATTCCTGATTGGCCCAAGTGGGGAAGTACAATTACAGCTCAAATAAGGTGATGTATTACTGAATGGCCCAGACTTAATCATTTGTGGGGAATGACATGTTTACTGTTGCCTTGTTTCTATAGAGCTGAGCGACCACAGAAACTTAGCCAATGGGTGGATGGTCAACAACCTTGTTGGCTGAGAAAAGTTGGCCACAGGTGAACTGTTTGCGATTGTCGGCTGTTAATCGGATTTCGGCACTTCATTGTTTCCCTACTGATGTGATTTAGTTTCACAGACAATAGTTCCACCTGGCAAGTGCAAAATAGGCAAGAATAGGAACAGGAATAAATTGTCTCAAAAACAATGGTTGGAGAATGGTTGCATCCATTGTTGGGGTCGATGGTAAGCTCTGATTTTTTTTCTGTTAATTTTCAATTAAAGCTACCTAATTAGGGCTTCCTAGGTAGCTAATCAAAATGATTTAACATTATGAAAGGCAATACCAAAGCAGTGAAAAATACATGATTTTCTGGTTAAAAACTTTGTAGCTGCAAGAGACCACTACATAGTACAACATCGGAACCTTCCACAATCGGAACCTGTTGCACCACCCACAGTTGGTGAAAATATCAATCCATCAACCAAGTTGCTTGCAGTGTGAATGCATAGTGACAACTTATCATTCTCAGGCCCACAATCAGCATACACACCCTCTGTCCCAGCTGACAGGAGCTGCCAAAGTCGACTATCTTGATGGCACTCCTCTTGGGGTTGCAGAGCAGGATGTTCTCTGGCTTCAGGTCACAGTGGATGATGCTGAGTTCAGGTGTAGCCAGGAAAAGCAGCGCTGTGCACAACTGCTGGGCAAACTTGCGCGTGAGGTTCAAGGAGACACCACGGAAGTTGGTGTTGCGCAGCAAGTCATACAGGTTGTAGGAGAGCATCTCAAACACCAAGCACAGGTGGTTGCGGAACATGAAGTGACGCTTTAGGTGGACTGGTGAAGGAAGAAAAAAGACATAAAGTCTAAATATGCAGTAAATATATACAGAATTGTCGATCAAAGATGGGTGACTTAACATTTAAGGTAGTTGAAGACTTAGGGCTCTATTTTCATGATGGTGCATGGCAGGGCTTTGTGCCAGTGAAGTGCGAAGTTCATGTGTGTATAAAAAATTCCTTCTTAAAAGCTTACCCACCCTTTTTGTGGATATGTTGACCAGTCTGACTTTGATATAAATCCCTCAAACAAGAAAAATAAGATATATTGAATTGTGGGATTGTGGAGGCAGCCACATCATCTATAGATGTCAGGGACTGGCTGATGGATGAACCCCTCCTGTCATCAAACTGAGGTTTCAGCAATTTTTAAATTCAGTAGTTAAAGTATATGGCTGGTGTTTTAAATACATTTCTTATCATCAACAAATCTTATGAAAATAACAAAATCAACAATGCGTTTTCTCTACTCCCATTACTTTCCGACTTCCCACGTTCCCTTTTTATCCTTCAAACTGGAAGTCATTGGCTTCTGTCTAAACAGATAGAACACGTCCAAAAACGCGCCTGCCGGATCATTATTGGCAGGGCATATTCCAGTTATCAGGACGCACTCCAAACCCTTTCACTACCCACTCTCCAAGACAAAAGAACTACACTGTGTAGGGACTTTGCACAGAGCCTTCTGGACTCCTCCTTCAGGAACTGGCTCCCCCCCACCAGAGCCCAAATATCCAACCGACAGACCAGACAAAGCACACAATTACTGATTCCCAAGACGCGCACTGAAAGATACAGGAAGTCACCCATCCCTTTTTTAATAAGACTCTTAAATGAAAAACTATAAAATAAGGTTCAATTACCATGCTTTTATTTTGACGTGTGCATTGTAAATGCTCATGCATTTCAGTTTTCTGGATGTAAAACTGCCATATGAGTGTTAAATAAAAACTTGAACTTGAACTTGACCTCCAATTGTAAGCTAAAAACCTTTAAATACAGCTCACAAAGACATAGTTTCAATTTTTTTAATCGCTAACTGTTACCACTAAAAGTCAGGCTATTGTAGTTATTACCAAATCAAATTCAAATGGGAACAAATTCTTCATTACGACTGGGACTATTTTCGGTGCTACGGAACTGCTTTCCTGAGATGGAAAACGTGTTTACGGTCGGCTTATTAAGTTGTTTGAGGAAAAAGTCGGCTTGCCCGGTGCATCGTGATGATGAAATATGCTGCCAGAGCAACAGCATGGCTCTTTGACGTGTTTTTAATCATTTTTTTAATACAATGGAGTTCTATGGCTACTGAGATATGGCTTTATTGGGCATCGGCTACATGGACGAGACTTGTTAGCAAAACAAATTCATTGCTGATTTTGTTATTTTCATAGGATTTGTTGATTTGTAAGAAATGTATTAAAAAACACCAGCTGTATCCTTTAACCATTGATTAAAGGGTCAATACGTAAGATTTTTGCTGTTCCATAGCATAGCACATGTCTGCAGGGGGTTGATAGGGTTATTGATCAATACCAATGACTCGGTGATTACTTGGCCATGTGCTTGGCCCATGGGTACTCAGCCTGCACTCTGTTTTGGAACAAAGGCTGCGGTCGAATAGTCTTTTTTGCTTAGGAAGGTTCCTAACTGAGTGAAATGACCCGGAAGTACCTAAGTGGCAGCCATGATAAGAGCTGTTCGAATTCTCTACATGCTAAGGAAAGGTGCTTCAATGCTTCCTTACTTAGCTCCTTTAGCATAGGATACACTGGACCATCCTTTACGAAAGGAAAGGAGATAATGCCGTCCCACAATTCTTTGCGGCAGCAACGACGCACCATTCGGCCGTTCACGAAAACAAACGATCATGACCGACAAGGGACGCAGACCAAGCAAGTTACCGTTGCTTATTAAGCATGTTCCATCTTATGCCATAACTTGCTAATATGCTTATATGTTTTGAACTGTCACCAATATGTTAAACCCATAGAGGCGAACTATGAACGTTACGCTGCTGTTGTAAAATGATCAAAGTGAAGTTAACGTTGTAGCGTAACCTATGCTCAGTTTGTATTAGTTATTTCTTCATTCTGAGCGTTGTTGTATTGCCGGCCTTTAGGAATATCATTAATTAATTTTACTTCAGTCACAGATGCTGAAACCCTTGCCTTAATAGAGGCCTGTATCAGCCATAACAACTTCAAAGCACAATCAAGTCAACATTTCAAGGTGTTTACTGAGTTGTGTGGTGGTTCTTAAGCTATTATATGCATAGGCTTATAATCAGATCATAATCAGCATATTAACCATAACACAGAAGTCTGTCTTTCAAGAAAAAGGGATATGAGACGTTTTTAGCCAGATGATGTTTTTAATTCAACATGTTTGAAACTTAAGAATGATGATATGTACAGTAGTAGATTTGTAGGCCTAACAAGTTATGCCTATCTTGCATGAATTTAACAATAATTTTCATACAATCATACTAATTGGGATTCATGTCGATAAATATGAGCGGACAGGAGGGTGAGCGTGAGCAACCATTCTCAATGTGACAACCATTTCGTTTCACTTTTGTGACTGGTAGCCTATATTCCTTTTTTATTTCAATTCCAACCTTGGTGATGAAGCAATATTTTTCACCGGGTTGTCCACGTTTATATAGCCTGCATGAAACAACACGGTAAGAACGCACGGGGCGAAGTATCTAAGATGCGCTTTTAGTAGTCCATCTCCGGAACATTGTAGTTTCACCACGGCAGACCCACGTCATTAACATCCGCCGTCGCATAATTACGTAGCCTAGTGTAAGTGCAGTCGGATTCTCTTAGCACCGCGGTTGTCTTTTCCTAAGTCCTTATGAATTCTCCTTCACATCTTTCCTTGACCTCATGACGTTTTCCAACGAGGTCAAGGAAAAGTGGTTAGGAATAGGAGTTAGGACGTATTTTTTTGACTATTCGACCGCAGCCAAAAACTCCCCACTTATCTGAATTTCAAGACAGTCCCACTCCTCCCCCCTCCCCCCACCTACTTACATTTTCAACCACTAAACAATGGGGGGTTAGCAAGCAACACATTGTAGCATCATGATATTTTACCTCTTCAGTAGACGTTTTTTGGTTGGATCTCTGCTCTGATTAGCTAGATTACTCCTCTCTATTGTGAAAATGGGATTTTATTGTGTAAGTCAATTACAGTCCACCATAGCTAAAGGGGACAGGAGAGGTCGGAGGGACTGTGCTAGACTTTTGTAGGAGGAGATAGGAATTATTATTATTATGGAATTACTGATTGATTGATTGATTGATTGATTGATTGATTGATTGTTACATACGCAGCTAGATCTAATTGCATCATATAAACGGCAATTTAATTAATCACATTATAATTTGTTTTCTAATCACTGAATTACTCTACAATTATTACAGAGAAAAACAAATCAAATGTACTGTATGGTCTGTAGATATGCCCAGCCTCAACACAATTTTGTACCTCTATATTGAACGCATTATCATGGGAAAAGTTGGTAAAAGCACACCTCACCTATGTAGTACTTCATGTCCATGTCATGCTTGTTCATGAGCTCCAGGAGTCGGACTTCAATCTGGGCTTGATTATAAAAGGCCTTCTTGTTCTTGATGATCTTAATTGCCACCCACTCCTGTTCAACTCGGTCATACGCTTTTACAACCTGGGGAGAAACGGAGGCCAAACACAGATTATCGTATACAATGTGGCAGGCAACTGCTGAAAGGTTTTTTTTTGTGTACTCCGCCCATTACTAGCAGGCTTCTCAAATTAGAGCTGCATTAAGCAAGATTTAGCCATGTAATCAGCCTAAATCAGGAAGTGAGGCCGCAGTAAAGAAGTGTGTCCTATCCATGCTAACTGAGACCCTGTAGATTCACCCTAATTTTATATTTGCCTAAATTAAATTCTGGTCTCGATCACTGGTGGTAAATCTTACCCAGACAGGAAATGACTAATCGAAACTGAAGAGTGAAATCCAAAAGTGTCTCCTAAAAAGCAGCGAGTGGGCGCTCTGTCCAGAGAAAGCTGGACTCACCAGCTGTAGAAGATCTTTTGCTTCTCTCGTCCCTCTGGTATGCTTTGGTATAAAGTGATCACACAGTGTCCGGGGCTGTGCGCAGTTTTGAGATGTCACCCTACAGGATTTCTGGGTATTGAAGTTCAAATTTTTCATCTTTAAACACTTTGTATTATGTTCAGTTATTCAAGAAAGTCATGCAATATATAGTGGGCAAGAGAGATAGAGCAAGATAGCATTAGACTCACACAGGAGACAGTCCACTGTATACTAAATAGAGCAAGAATATAATCCCATTGTACAGTATGCAATATAGAGCAATAGCTTTCAAATGACCATCAAATACCACCCATCCCAAACCCGACCCATGCCACCATCGCCCACCACCTGTCCACCATCCCAAGGAAGGACAGGGGGGATAAGGGAGAGAGGGGAAAAATAAAGTAAAGGGGGCAGGGGGTGGACTCCCTCTGCAAACGTTCGGGATTCGCTTAGGCACTTCCTCCTCATTTCACTCCTCTACCCTATCAAAGGGAGCTTGCAGGGGAGAAAGAGACCAGGGGCCGTATTCACAAAACATTTTATCTTACCACTAGGAGGACTCCCAAATAGCACTAAAAGTTCCTAGCTAAGAGTTTCCTCTTAAAACCTATTCACGAAGCTGCTGAGACCAACTTTTACTAAGGAATGGGGAGAATTCTTAAGCTAAGAGAAAGGGCGGGGTTGACCTCGTTGCTATGGATGATGTCGTGTTTCATGAAACAGTGATTGGCTGATAGGGGATGGGTCTCTGTCAGTGAATTCATCATAGAAATACTGTAGGAGGTATCATGTTGCCATATTCAAATAAAGATTTTAAAATAAAAATGTAGGCTAAGTGTCACTGATTTAACATGAAACAAAGAATAATATACTGACTAGTCAAGTATATGTGCAGCTAATTGTCAGCCTCTTACATATCTGGCAGCTCGTTAAACAATTAGCGGATATTCATATAAGCAGCCTTTTAATTATCAGACGAGAATAACCATGGCTGATAGTAAGACGTGTGACGCTACATTGTGCAAACGAAAACGAAAACCAAACTGGATGCAAGAACAGGAAGGACATTATTAAAGGAAAATTTGGAGTTGGGATAACTTCAAAAACCAAAAAAGAAGCGTGGGAAAATATATGCTTGCAAATGAATGCGGCTTTCCCACTTCTGTCCAGAACCACCGATGAGTGTGAAAAGCGCTGGTATTCTTTGCAGTCTCAGGCAAGGGCAGAGATTGCAGAATTCAAGCGACAAACAACTGCCACAGGTAATAGGACATTAGGCCAATTCTTTTCAACTACGCTAGACCACAATGTTTTATTCTCTATCATTCAATGTATTTAGCCTATACAAAAATGAGCATAAATGTATTTATACATAAATGAACCTCGCTATACACGTCATCGCAGATTATATTAACATGTAATCTATAATTCAAAATATTTATTGCATTTATTAGGAGGAGGCTCAGCACCCAAGGCTCTATCGCCTATTGCCTCAGTGGTGTTTCTGTTTGTTGGTGAAGTGACTGCATCCCAGCTCTACTATGATCATAATACCCTCGCGATTAAGGGGATACCTTTTTAAAAGCTCAGTATCATTAAATGTTTCTAAAATGTTGACCCGATTACGAGGCGGATTGCCGGCAGCAGCCATTTTAGGATTGTTTGTGATTTGGTCTTAGTGACTTAGGAGTCCTCTTGACTACCCCTAACTTTTCACAGATTTAGGAGCTGGTTTTAGCGCTAAAACACTTTGTGAAATACTCTTAGACCAAAAATTTAGGAGTCCTAAAATTAGGACTGACACGCCCACTATTTTTAGGAGTTTCTCCTAAATCAGCAAGTTGGGAGCTACTTTTAGCCTTAAGATGTTTTGTGAATACGGCCCCAGGATTTTTGTAAGTAGTTGTTTAGAGCTTCTGAGAGTAACTAATTTTCTCTAGATTCAAAAAGTCCATGATGTCTTTAATCCATCTGGAGAAAGATGGTGGAGATTGATGTTTCCATGAGTGGGGAATAAGATGCCTAGCAGGCAAGAGGGCACAGATGGGGTCAACAGTGATATCTGAGAATGTTTTGGAAATATTTGACCAGAAAGTGTAAAAGTAGATTGACTCTTAACATCAGGGGTCAATATTAGGATAAAATCTAGAGTCTATCATTAGTGACATGGACCCAGAGGACCACTTTAAGCTGAATCGGGCCATGTACATAAGGAGGTGTGTATTAACTCAAGAACTGCCTCCCACTGATCAATTGACATTAATGTTCCTAAATCATTATGCCAAAGCATTTTATTTTCTGACATAGGTAAAGGTGAGATGTTGTTAATGGTTTCATAGAGGAGCAACACAACACCTTTATGACCTGGGTTCAAGGACAGAATATAATAAGTGCTGTATTTGGGAGATGTATCTGGAAAAGAGACAAAATTCTTCCGAACACAGTGTCTGATTTAGAGATATCTAAATCAGACACTGCGTCTGATTATGGCAAGTCATAGACTTAGGATAATTGGGTAAATGATGCAAACGTTCTGATCTTATACTTTTATCAAACCATATGTTGAAAGTTGGGTCTGTAAGAAAAGATAATTTTCTTTAATCGGGAAGTAGATAAAGGAGTTGCACAACCCAAAGTGTCTCCTGAAATGGGACCAAATCCTAATTGTATTGGAAGCTACTGGGTTGGAACTAATTTTACTATCCAAGGAGGGCAGCGGGTCACACATTGTTGAAGCCAAATAGTAGTGGCTGGAGTTACTGTGGCCAGGCTGGCAACCCTCTCCAAAGCACCTCTGAACCCAAGAAATAATTTTCAGTATATTACAACCCTAATAATAACAGCCCAAATAAAAGAGGTAGTAGTTTCCTCAAGTAGGTTGAAGAAGGACTTTTTAATTTAAATGGGTATGTTTTGGAAGAGATAGGGATAGGGAGATAGAGATAAGGAATTTAGGGCGGACAATAATTTTTGATAAGGTTGACCATTCCTACTAAGGATAATGGAAGATTAGACCACCAGGCCAGGTCTTGCTTACATTTTTCAACTGATGTGTGAAAATCAAGATGCCATTGGGTGTAGATGTGCGTGAATAGCTCTGTGCAAGGCTCTGTCTGCCTAAATTAGAATACTTTAAATAATGTTCTAATGTGGTCAATACTCATAGCGTGCTTAGTTATGCTTATGGTATAAAAGTTAACAGTTATTTCTCTTAGAAAGGAACAAAACCTCATGCCTTACTGAGCCACACCTAGTAGCCTACTCCCTGCCAGTGCGCCATGCCAAATCAAGCTAAGCGAAATTGAACTACTGTGCCACGCAAAAACCAAACAAAACTGAACTGCTGCCTAAAAGCCCGAGGATTGCATGCAACCATGTCAGATGACCAAAAGGTAAATTTCCAAACTCTGTGGCTCGTTGTAAACACAGTCAACAATGATCTGATTCAAAATCTATCCAGTATTGAAGAAAAGCTCAACCGGTTTGACACTAGCATTACAAATCTGAATCAGCAACAGAGATGCAACAGAGTGAGTGCAAATGAGGACAATCTCAGTCACTTCAGAAGGAGGTTGATCCTTTAAAATCTAGCAATGTACCCTGTTGATTGTTGATATTGTTGATATTGTGGAGGAAGCTACGGGGACGTACACGGTCGCATCTGTTGGACGACTGCTGACTCATGCTGTGGGCCAGAAACATTTCCCTGAGCTGCGGAGAGAGCCCCGCATCCACGAACGGCAAGATTCCTTATCACAGGCAGGGAGACCGATTATTAGGACATTTCTGAGCTACCAACAGAAGATGAGAGTGATGCAGCGGGCCAGAGACATGAGAGATTTGAGCTACAATGGCAGGAATGCTTTCCACTATCAAGACTTAAGTGCAGTTGTTCAGGAGAAACACAAGGCTTTTGTCCCTGTCAAGAAGCACCTCTGTGCAATAGTAAAAGTGTCAGGGCAACTGTCAGGGCAACCTTGTAACAGCAACTTTTTTTTTTTAATTTCTCTTACAAAGTTGCTTTAATCACTACCGATTTTTGCACACAGCATATTTTAACTGCCTACATTGTCTGTGTATCACAGAATTTTTAATGTTTGGCCATGAAACATAAAATAAGTTGATGGCAAAGATGCACAAATGGGAAGGGAGGCATATTTCCTAAATGCTTAATGCTTGACCATCCAAACTTCACATAGGCCTACTTTTTTTCAAGAGGCCCCAAAGTGCGTCAGACCAGAGTAGTCACACAGTCTAAACTTTAGACTCTAAACCATTCTTGACTTACCATGATCAGTTTACTTGGCAAGCTAACTAACCAACCAGCCAGCCACAATAAAGTCAGTGTTGAACAGGATGCGTAACTGGACCAATTTTTGTTGAGGGAGTCTCTCACTACTGGCGAGGTAACCCACTAGGTAACAGGCAATTTTAAATGACAAAAGAAGAGGACTGAGCAAGCTGATTGCTAGAGAACCTAGGGATGCACCGATCTGATATCCAGTATCGGAACAGGAGCCGATCCAGGTGAATTTTGATGTATCAGCATCGCCTACAGCTTGTTGGATCAACCACCGATCCATTTATAAATGTACATATTTAACCCCACCCCATATCAACTCAGACACTGCCCTCTCGCAATTGTACAACAAGGCATTGTTGTGCATTGTGCTAAGGCTAAGGCTAAGGCTAAGGCTAAGGCTAAAGAATGCTGGCAAAGCCAGCATTCTTCGCAAAGATCTCTCTAAGGCAGGATTCCATGAATAAAGAGGGTGCCACCCTCAACCCAATCATGCAGGTCAGTAATACAAAAATTGTGCCTCCTACACCTGATCTCAGCGTCTTCAGCCCTTAGTTTGAGAAGTTTGTTTTCTTTGGCAAGAGTGGCACAGGTGGTTTTTAGAGTGGAGACTCTGGACTGCATGTCATTTAGTGAGTTTTCCAATTGCTGGATGGTTTGATCGTGCTTATTGATGGTTGCTTGATCTGCTGAGAGTTGAGATAATCCATTTTTCCATTGCACCCAGCAGAATCTGGATGTCGGCTAGAGATGCAGGGGAGTTTGCACTGCCCGAGGCACATGTGCAGCCCTGTGCCCATTGCTAGCTAACTCATCCTCACATTCACTTTCATTGTCCTGATCCACATTAGTCTTGCAATGGTTTTTATTGGATTTTCCCGTGTTTAGTTTGGTGTCCAACACATGTGTCCAATGGGTCTACAGTATTTCTCAAAGATTCGATAATGGATAAAATAAAAACGTTTCACAGAGTTCTTCCGATTTGTGATTCAAACAACCATTACTCAAACCTAGACCTCAAATTTTTAAAACAGTTACCTCTCGCTGCCATTTGGAGCTTTGGAGCCCAGTGCAGCTTTAAAAAAAGTGCTCACTTGTACCAGCATATACATAGACAAGAACACAACCATTAACATTTTAAGATATGTTAAGATATAATTCCACACCAGTGTTTCCCCGTATAATTTTTCAGAGGGTGTCCCTGTCATTCCTGCATAGTTGTTGCCCTACTTATATAGGGCAGGGAAACGCTGGATTTAATATCAGTGTTGCCACCTTACATTAAAAATGTGCACACATTCAGTCAAAACAGGCTTACAAAAATGCTTACTCTTTGCTAATGAAAGTTCTTTCCCTTTTGGGTAACCTGATTAGCAAAACAACTTTATTAGCTAACAAATTAATACTGAAGGTATTAATTACGACAGAAGGTAAATGCCAGACTATACCAAGCTAGACCAAACTTTTAGTACTGCCAAAGCTATTTAAAAAATAGGAAGGACCTTATAATCTTAACCATTTGCAAACTAGATGGAAGATTAGGATGTCCTACCTGAAATATGACATTAATTTAATTTTACAACCAAATGTGTGATGGAAAATTATATCTACCCTGTCTTTTTTGTTTATATTTATTTTAGGAAACTCAAGACAGGCATTTATTTCACCTCACTGGCACACACAACAATGCATTTTGTGAACCCACAGGCATGCTTATAATGCCCAGAAACGTATATATTCACCATCATCTAATGATCTTAATGTAAATTTCAATGGATGAATGCACACACAATTCTGTGCAAGTTTGAGAACATCTATTTAGAACATAAAAAATTTAAGCGAAAAAAGCTAAAACACATAATGACAACAATGTTCACATGACCATGAGTTAACCAACCTGCCCAAAAGAGCCTTTTCCAATTAAGGAGTCAATCTCATAGCGGTCCATCCATTTCTCCCCGTTCTTCACTATGTAGTCATAGTTGTCGTCATCGTAACCATCGTTGTAGAGTTTCCTGTCCTTCTTGTGACTGGAGTCTTCGTCCTGGCCCTGCTGGTGCCTCCGCTTCTTTTTTGCATAGTATACCTGGGGATCAAAGGTTTTCATTTTTTACCAACACATTTAAAGGGGTTAAAGGCAATGTGATGGGTGATGGGAGGCTGTAGGCAATTCAAACAAGCCTAATGATATAGTGTACAAGGGGCTCTATGGCTCTGCGTATTCTTGGACATGCTTACTGGTAGATTGAATTTGATACCAGTACCAAAGCATACATTTTTTTCAATACCTATGTTGAATAAAATCTTATTATGTAAGATCAAATTTTTTGACGATTACATAATTTTTGCTGTTAATTTTCCCAACTAAAAGAAGTAACATTTTCAACCCTATTTCCGTGGCAAAGTTGTGTTTTCGTCAGCTGCGCACAGGTTTTTTTCTCACCTGTGCCCATTTGGTATTTTGGTTACTTGGCGCGAACTTGACTGCGGTGGGAGTGAGGTGAGGTGCAGGTCAATGGCAAATGGCACATGGTGCAGTCGTGTTCTGTGTGCTATTTTCGAGGCTTTACCAAGCGATGTGTGCAAGAACAGATCCTATTCAAAAGCTTACCCGCCCTTTTTGTGGATGGTATGATGGCCATTTTTACATGTTTTTTTAAAGATTATATTTTTTGTACATTTTGCCTTTATTAAATAGATGAGATGATGGGAGAGAGAGGGGATGACATGTGACAAAGGTCCTGGGTCGGATGCGAACCCTGGACATTGTGTTTACATGGTATGCGCCTTGGACCACTGAGCCACCAGGACACCCCGGCCAAAACTTTGATATAAATCCTTAAAGCAGGAAAAAATAAGATACAACATTTTTCATTCATTTTAACTATATACACATGTGGCAGTGGTTGAATGATTGTCATCCAACATAGAACTGGCATTTAAGTGGTTGAGTGTTATTTTATTGTGGCAACATCTTTGGTGCTAGGCAGTCATTGCTGTGGTGTTTTGCACTGAACTTCCCAGATATCACCTCGCAACAGTGTCACCACATGTCACTGGACTGACAACACTTGCCACACCCCCAAACAAACAAGCAAGGGCTGTTCTACTGAGACTGGCCAAGTAATTACAAATAACGCAATGCTAGAATTTAACAACCATGTCTACAAAGACGGTAATATGTACATTATGTAAATATTTTAAACGTGTTATAAAACAACGTGATAAGTGTTCAGTTACATTATTTTTGCATATCTATTACAGTCCATAGTTGCAAGCAAATACTCAACCGATATTCAACCAATAACATATCTACAAAAGATAGCAACTTCTTACTGTAATGTTAGCACTAGACCTATGATAGCCAAAACCTACCAGTCAAAAAAAACAACATAAGCCATATCTGCATCACTCCTCAGTCCCTTCTCATCTTGGAGTTCTTTTCATCTTGGAAAGGCAATGTATACTCGATTTTTGTCTCAAAGACAGTCCCTTTCCTTTTTAGCATACTTGCCCTCCTCTGAGCAACCAATTTGTTTCTTGATCCTTGGAATTTCTGTTTTTTCCCAGTTTGAATTTTCCCAGGAAAGACCTACCTGATATGCCTTTTGTCACAAGCAGACTTGACTATTGCAATGGTCTCTAATCTGGACTCCCCAAGAAAACTATAGGGTAACTACAGCTAATACAGAATGCTGCTGCACAAATTTTAACCAGGACCAAGAAAAATGAGCACATTACACCTGTTGTGTGTGCCATATCAACCAACAATCAGCCTCAGATCATCAGACAGTGGTCTCCTTGTTGTTCCCCATGTGCACTCTAAAGCAGGAGAAGCTGCATTTAGTTTTTATGTTCCCAACAGATGCAATGCCCTGCCAAGTGAGTGTTGGGGCACCAAGTTAGACTTAAAACTGTTCTTTTTACTGCTATTATTATTTATTGCTTATAATTAGGTCTTTTGACTTAATACACTAATGTTGGGTTTTTAGAGTAAATGTCTGCTGCCGTTTTACTTGAACCTACAGTATATGCACTTTAAATTGTCTGTCTTCTGTATGTGTGCATGTGTATGTATGAATGTGTGTGTATCTGTATGTTTCTATATAAATGATGACATGTACGTTCTTATTTTATTTTATTATATACTGTATGTATGCACATTGTGTTGCTTGTTGTATGAAATGTGCTATACAAATAAAGTTGACTACAGCAAGTGTAAAAACTTTCTTGAACTGGGTATAAATTGAATCACTATTGTGTTATATCAACCAGAGATGGATTATCTGTATGAAAATGTCACAATTACTTGGGCTATACCTGAGTGCTATAAAACCTCCTCATTGTGTGGTTAAAATAATTTTGTACAAATCAAGTCTATGCTTTATTGAGCAGCATCTAATAAATAAAAAGTAAACATTGCATTATTAGAATGCAAATATTTGCAAATGATTTAGATGACATCACATGATGTCATCTAAATCATTTGGTTCTTCATTTGCATGGACTGCTGCCATATGGTGATGTATGGTGATATACACTCAGTATCCCCTTTATTAGGCAGAGTCTCCTTCATTAAGCTAAATTCCAGGCCGCCAAAACAGAAAAGTAAGAATTTGGGGGAGAAAAAGTCCATTTAGAATTGATTTCAGTGAGACACCATGTTCAGTCTTTGGTTGCTATTCGCCATCCTGACCACTAGAGGTGTGCGTTGGTAGCGCTGTTTTTGCAGTCGCTAAGAGGAAGAAGTTATGTCAAACCTGTCTGTCTGCAGAGTGAGCCCTGAGCTGCAGTGAGAGAAGCTGGACTTGAAGCTGGACTTGTTGCGGAGAGGAACGTTCATATAAGGGTACACAAGGTATTTCCCCACGAGTATTACATGTAAGTGACTAGTCTAAATCTGAAAACCACAGACCATGCATTGAAGGGAAGTGACCTGTGGCACTGACTTCTTGTGTTATGAAGACCCTGGAAAGGCTTGTTATGGGCTACCTTGGTCCTTTGGTTACGGCAGCAATGGACCCCTGCAGTTTGCATATCAAGCCTAGGCCTGTGACGGTATTGAAATTGTCTTACCGCGGTGAAAAAGTAGCGCCCCCCTGCGGTTTGGCGGTTTACCGCCAACCCCAGACACTGCAACATTTTATATTATTTATCAATATTATATTTTGTATAATAAGTAGGCTATTGATGTATTATGAATATTATATTTTTTTATTTTCCCGTGAACTGATAAAGACTGAGAACAAGAGTTAATAGAAGTAGTTTGAGGTACAGAGAGGAGCAAGCTCACATGAGTCATGACGCTCACGAGACGAAGGGGAAGGATGCCGACTAGAGCGCCTCGTATAGCCTAGGACTCGTAGTTATGAATAAGTAATGAGCAAGAAAATCGTAGGCTACTGTAGTATTTGTTATAGCCTCTCTGATGTAGGTCTTTACTCTAAATAAATGCCTACATGTATGTCCATTCCATGTCTGTCCCTAAAGCACCGCTTGCGCAGCTGTTCAAGAACAATATTGGACCTTTACACCGGCTGGCATTGAGATTTAAAATTTAAATTTCTCAAACACTGGAAATGCTACGCTCTCATCCTTCCGTGAGTTTTTCCAAATATTTGGGCTTTAAAGGCCTGCGTTTTCAGAATTCTAAAAAATGAGGATTGTAAATACATTTTTGCAATTTTTGCAACACCCGCAACTTGCGCGAGTACAACGGGCTACAGTGCGCTGATAGACAGATGTGAAAATCTCTCCCTCTCCTCCTTTTTTCTATCAAGCAAGTCAGCGCCATCAAAACATGTAAAGTAATTTCACACATATGATTACTGACATACCTTTAGAACAACAGTGCGATGAGGTGCACAGAGACATGAAGCGTGTGATAGTCTGTCCGTGGATGTACTGAAAGCATTCATTGCGCAGTAGCATTGCACTTCTGTATTTCCATGGAATATCCAAACATGAATATCGACAGCTAGTCGACATAAACAGACTTTTTTCAGTCTGTTTAGAGAAATCCCATGAGAGTGTTGACTGTCGGCCGGAGGAATAGAGGAGAGCAGAGAGACAAGTGCATACGTAATCATGTTCCCAAAAGGATTTAATGGACAATACGGTAATGCGGTAACCGTCACAACCCTAATCAAGCCCATACTGGAGTTGAGGATGCGGTACTCTACCTGTTGAATAGGGCCTACTCTCAAATGGACACAACTGGCAGCACTGTGAGGATTACCTTTTTTTACTTCTCCAGTGCATTCAATACCATTCAACCTATGCTACTGGGGGAGAAGCTGCAATCAATGCAGGTGAAGGCATCCATTGTGGACTGGATTATGCACTTACTGATGCGCTGCAGTTTGTACGACTGCAGAACTGCAGGTTTGATACGATCTCCAGCAGCGCTGGAGCCCCCCAGGGTACTGTCCTAGCCCCCTTTTTATTCACCATCTACACATCAGACTTTAGATACAACTCTGGCACTTGTCATATGCAGAAATTCACTGATGACACTGCAATAGTGGGGTGTATTAGGGGAGGGCAAGGTGAGGAATACAGAAGTGTGATAGGGGACTTTGTTGAGTGGTGCAAACACAACCGTCTGCTGCTCAACATTGGTAAAACAAAGGAGATTGTTGTGGATTTTAGAAGATCTAAGAGCCCACCATCCCCTGTCACTATTGAGGAAGAGGCTGTGGAGATCGTGAGCACCTACAAATACCTAGACATACACCTGGACAACAGGCTGGAGTGGTCAACTAACACAGGAGCTGTGCACAAGAAGGGACAGAGTTGTCGGTACCTCTTGAGAAGGCTTAGATCCTTTAGTGCTAGCAGGCCCCTACAGTCTGTGGTAGCAGGTTCTCTGTTCTATGCGGCAACATGCTGGGGGAATAGTATCGGTATGGCTGATACCAAAAAACAGACTAATTAGAAAGGCCAGCTCTGTCCTGGGTATCAGTCTGGACTCTGTTGAGGCAGTGGTGGAACAAAGCACATTGTGTATGATACAATCAATATTAGGCAATGTTTCCTATCCACTAAATGTCACTGTGACTAAAAAGGAAAGCACTTTTAGTAACAGGCTGATTCAGGTGCGCTGCTCCAGTAAGCACCACGCCAAGTCGTTCCTACCTGCTGCCATTAAACTTTTTAATGAGTCACGCATTCGCACACACACACACACACACTTGTGTACCATATGTAACACACACACAGACACTTGTGACATGTAACAATTTGCACATACACTGTCCAACAAGCTGCTTTGCACATATAGGCTACATTTGCACATATATGTTGTACAGACATAGTTTATTCTTGCATTGGTTATTATTCTGTTTTATTTAAATTTTTTATTCTCCTAATTATGTGCCTGATTGGTGCTTTGTTTTGTCTGTGTGTGGTGTCTTAAGTGTCTGCTGCTGCAACAATTTGAATTTCCCTCTGGGATTAATAAAGTTCCTTCCTACCTATCTATCTATCTATCTATCTATCTATCTATCTATCCACCTATCCACCTATCTTACTTAAGTGCCTTTGGCGATGTACCTGTAATATGTTATATAATCAAATAAAGGCTATGCTTCCATTTTCCCCGTTGTTATATTTTGGAAAAAAAAAAAAAACGCAGACACTGAATTCTGAATGTTTCTATTCCAAAAGTTTTTCACCATGATGTTTTATTTCCTTTGTACATTTGGTTATTAGATTGCTGTAGATGCACAGCAATCTAACGCAATCTGTAATCATCTGTAACGCTGCGCCGCCTATTGGCATCTTCGCTCAGCTGGCGAAGGGGTTCAAGAGTTCAGCCTTTTCAAATTTCTTGACTGTGATTACCTATATTCAAGGCCTCAAAAGTCCTGGGATATTGCTAAATTCTCTACTCACTCTTGAGCCAAAAACAATTACTTCTGTTTTATCATCGTTGAGCATCAGAAAATTATTTGACATCCAGACCTTAATGTTGGACAGGCAACTAATGAGTGCACTGATGGAGGAGAGCTTGTTGGGATTTAACAGCCAGGTAGATCTGTGTATCATCCGCATAACTATGAAAGAATACATTGTGCATGTTAATGACTTATCCCAGAGGCAGCATATATAAAGAGGACAGGACCCAAAATAGAGCACTGTGGGACCTGCATATAATGGGGGCAGGGCTAGAAACAGAGTCACTGATAGACACTACAAAGACCCTATTGGTAACACAAGCCTTGAACTAGTCTAAAACGGTCACCTTAAAGGAATTGTTCACCCAAAAATGAAAATTCAGTCATTATCTATTCACCCCCATGCCAGCTGAAACTCAGGTGAAGTTTGTTAGTCCATACAACAGTCCCTGAGTTCCACAGCGGAACGGCGTAGAAGCCTTCTCCAAAACAACTGAAGTTGCTGAGGACCTGACTTGACCTGACTTCACAGTTCAAAAAATAACAGAAAATAACCATAAAATGGCTCCATGCAGCTTGTCCAGCATAATCCAAGTCTCCGGAAGCCAACAGATCCCAAAGTGACTTGAAAAAAACGACATTTATACCATTATTTAGCTGAGCTAACCAGATTTTAATTTTTCATAGAGGGTATGGTTGTTTAGGAAAGCAGTCAACAGAGTAAACTATTTTCTCTAAAACTTCCGGTGCACCATAGGAAGAGACACAACTAGATTATTTAGGATTCTTTAGGTTCCTGCCAGCTATGTTCTATAAAAAGGCTATAAAAAAAAGGTCTAGAACTTACTATTACAGGTATACCAGAAACACAGAGATTATCAGAGCTATCTTGGATCAGACTAACCAAACTTCAGGCAGCAGGGGGAGAGTAAAGGTCATATTTAAGGATAACAGATGAGAGACAGACCTATTTGGGTGAATTTTATCTTGCCTAAACACTTGGGGTCTGTCTAGAAAAGTGGTGAAACTGTCCACATAAGGGATTCCCAGACCATGACAGTAGCTTTCTGATGCGGCTGAATTTTATTTCTCCAAAGCTGGGGGAAGGTAGAGCACCAAAGATTATGCAACATTTGGTTGAGTCCAGTAGAGTGTTAATAAGGGCCTGAAATCGTCCTTGGGCTTTTCCGATTGTTGCAACTTGAGGTCATTCAAGCCCACATGTATAAATGACAGTGTAGGTAAAGGGATAATCTGACAGCTCAGGGGCAATAAAGGAATCAGTGTCAGAAACCGGGTACCAGCGCCCAGTGGCGCAAAGCAGTTAGCGAGGTTCAGGGAAGGAGGAAGAGAGGCATCAGGGTGATCACTTGCTCTTTAAAAATCAGGTAATGTCAGGGGAAGCAAGCATAAAGTCCAGTAAATTCATTTAAACCAATAAAACGATCAAGAAATCCAAGAGAAAAACGTGGCAAACAAACAGCGAACAGCACAGCAGCGACCTGGAAGTCTGATGTGCAGAGTGTGCAGATATATCCAGAAAAGACGCAGCCAAGGTCTGGAAAGTGTCCAGTTCGGTCACGTTACGTCGGCATCTCTGCTGTTTGCAGATGATGTTGTCCTTCTGGCTTCATCAGATCATGATCAGGATGAGAATTAGCACCTCCCAGTCTGGCTCTCTTTTCCATACGTCATTGTTTTTACCTCATCATGAAAACATTGCGGGGAGACAAGACCCACACACATTATCACAATAAGCCAAAGTAAGTCTATAAACAGTCGTTTTCACCAGGAGACACATTTTGTAACTACCCAATGCGTCAGTGTCAGTCCCTATGGGAGGCATAGCACTCACTGGGTCTGACTTGTCAGGCTAATCTCTCCACAATATTAAAAATGTCAAACCACTTCAGGAATTGTGCTTGTGACAATTAATAGATGTCAGACGTCTTGGCGTGCCTGCCCACAGGATATGGTAAATGTTTAATTGCGGTTGAAGTTGAGTACCAGCGGTGTTTCCAGGGGGCTCTGTTTACATCTAGCAACTCCATTGGTTGAATCCTTTTGATGACTGAAGGCGGGATATCTGGTAAAGCATGCTACATATTGATTTGGACAGCCGACGTCAGATTTCAATATGGTAAAAATATAGGCTAGTAGTACAATCTGACTTGTGACCATACCGAACTTACTAAAGATACAACCTAGCTTAAAGAGTAACTAAACCCTAAAGCCAAATCTTTGGTGAAGCCTGTCACCACCTATTGTACTCTACAGAGAGTGACATCACCTGGCACCAAAGATCAGCCAATAGCAGATGGCCCGTTCAGTACCCTACTTTTCACCATTAGGTGTCAGGCTTCACCAAAGATTTGGGTTTTGTTTAGTTACATTTTAATAAAGTGCCTTATTTCAGAACTTTAGGCAGGTAAGCTGCGTCTGTTTAACCTGAACACTCATGTAAAACAGCCAAAGTTTCAGTTCAGCTGTGTATAGGAGGAGAAATAAGTTATTCAATTACTATGTTTTTATAGAGCAACATGTCTAATGTGTACTTGATGACGCGATACTAATGAAAGATACACCAGTTCAGTGCTTTGCCAAGTAGGGTTTTGTCATACCTCGTTGATGTGTTTGTAGGTTTTGATCAGGTCAACTGAGAGTTTCCTCAAGGGAGCAGAGGACGGGTCACGAAAGCACTGCGGCATACGCCTCTGTAACATGACAACATCAGGGGTCACCTTAAAAACACAATGGACACACAAACACAGACACAAAATATTACCACATCAGAAAAAATCAATTCACTTAACAGAGTCAACTCAAGTTATTTATTGCAAATGTGTCTCTCTTTTAAGAAAGCGTTATTCCCTTATTCTGTGTAAATCTCAAAATCCACTTTTTTAAACTCAATATATTTGATCATCACATTGCCTCCATACTTTTTTTTTGCATTGTGCTTAAAGCCCCCACGTGCAGAATATTAACCTCAATATATCATTCTCAAATTAATTTTGATAGCATAGTATAATGGCTGTAGAAAAATGAGACCATCGCAGTGAAAACTGGTTAAATTCTGTGTTGCTTTCTATGTGTTTACTGTGTGTGTCCTGGGGTACGACTTGGAGCAAAATGTGCAGGACTGACTTACGGCACAAAGACTCAACCCAAACAGGAAGAGGACTACCTCCTTGTTTCTAGCATGGAAGTATTATATTATAGGTGAACAAATACACAGTCAAACACAGATGCTGTCCAGTCCCACAATGCCTTGCTAGGTTTGCAGCATCAGCTGTTGCTCTAGTCGAAGTTACTGCAGTCCTGGAATAATCAGCATAACCACATCATTAACCCAGAGTATTGTCAAGAAGAATAGATCCACTCTACTATACAGTAGGTTAGCTGTCTTTAAGTATATATAGTAGCCTGTTAGCCAAAATGTTTTGTTAGTTGCCCAAACTCCACATCTGTAAGGCAAAGCTGCGTTGCTAGATCAATCTAGCTGCAACTAAAACATTCGACAGCAAAAATATCTTTTGAGCGAGTGCCATGTCGTTAGCACTGGGCAAACTTCAATTCTGAACCTGATATGCAAAAAACTGCTCAATCTAGGTATAACTATAAGGAGTCTCTTTGTGACAGCTGTCATAAAATACTCCCACTAAGGCACTTGAAGAGTCACCAAAGTCAACAAGTTTCAAATTCTACTGGCAGTAACTTAAGTTATTGCTGTTAATTGGGATTTTACCAAGAACTTAGACGTTTACATGCTTTTTCCAGAATTGTATTAAATACTAAATGTTTGATCACTTTTGGTGAGTAGGTCACAGAGAGGTTTTCACTGTGGATATTGTCATCACACCATTCTTTATCAATTTCATGATAAGTGTTACATTAAGACAAATAAAAGAAGATATTGGGTTAATGTACTTACCCCTTACCATGGGATGGATGAGAGTTTGAAATTAAAAGTGACAATAGTAATCTCACCATTCCAAAAATATGTGGTCATGGTTCAATACATTTTTGGTACAGAGGAGGAAAAATGTCATTGCCAATCTAGGTTTTTGGTTAATTAATGAAAATAATGTGATACTTTATTTCCTTTTTCTGTTTTCACTGTTCAAATTCTGTCCCTGCCCGCAGCAATGGGGGCAAGCAAAACCTCTTGCTGATTCCTGTTGCCTGTGTGCAATAACGACTATAAATTAAAAGGCCTACAGGTGGCACTAAACAAAAATAAATTGAACATAAGACAGAATAATAAGGAAATCAGCTATAATCTGCAATAATGTTCGCTGTGATAAAACCTTGCAAAAACAACAGGCATTAGCAGTCATCTAGTGGTTATAATCATAAAGGAAGATTGTTTTTATGTGGAAATCAAATCAGTGGTAACTACAATGTAGTTTGTAAGAATTTTTTATCACATTAGGATACCCACATATCACATTATCACATTATATCACAGGTCAGCACAGCTGCTTTTCGTGAGATTTCTGGAGTATGCAAGGAAAAAGGTTTTTCCAAGAAGGCACTACTGTCGACTATACAATTCTCTAAATAGGTATGATGTTATGGCTCAAATTTTTGATACATTTCTAATTGGCAGGACATATTACAGGGCATTTTTGTATATTAGCACCCATTGGTAACTTGTCAAGTCGGCTCGCTTGATAAACTTCACAAACTAGCCGAGTTGACAAGCAGCTGAGACATGGATGAGGAAAAACTAATGAATGATGAATGATGAAATGAAATGCCCTGTAACACACGACTGCAAATTAGAAATGTATAAAAATAAAGAGAATAGAGAGATTATATACCAGGTTGTTTATTTTTGTCACAATGAAATATATTACCCATTGCGGAGGCGTATGGATGAGAAAAACGAATTAATGAAATCCTGAAATGCCCTGTAACATATGACTGCAAATTAGAAATGTATAAAAAATAAAGGGAATAGAGAGACTATATACAAGGTTATTTTTATGTCAAGGTGTCTTGGTGTTGACGCTTCAAATCTCTTGCCTGCAGTGCACCATAGAAGCGTCGAACGAGGTGTGTCAAATGACGGGCGACAAAAGTCGCGTCCATTGCATTTGGGCCTTTAAGTTTAAATTCATCACCTCCTGTGTAGAGACGTTTTCCCAACAGTGTCCATAACCGACACCAGAATTTAATTTGGGCAAATAGGGTGAATCTACAGCATCTAAATTACTGGGGTTGGGACGCTTGTCTCTGTTGGAACCACACTTCCTGATTTAGACTTATAAAACGGATGGATTTTTACATCAAGATCAGAACTAGTGCAGCTTTCAACACCAACGACCCAAGGGCATCATGATAACTTTCTAACAGACTTGAATGGAGTTTTCAGCAGCTCTACTCATTTGAAATGCAGGAATACACCTCTCCCGTTGTGAGAAGAACAAATCTTTTGATGCAACCACCCATTCATTTAACAGCTTACTTGTTTACATGTATTCCCAGAGCTTTCTGGAGTTTGAGATGATGCAATTTGTGAATTAGCAGGCTTTGCTGCTGGATGCATGCAGCCAGCAGGTGGTCCAAAGTAAGTATTGTCTGCATTCCCAAAGTGTCCCTAAACTTTACCATGTTAGCTTAGCTAACCATTCACCTGAATCTCATGTCGGTTGAAAACCAAGAGGAAAGAACAAACTCAAAAACTCGGAAAAATCGTGTTTTGGCAAGGAACCACGATGCTTCACTTTGCAAGGTCAGATCAACCAAATGGAACATTTCAGTCATCTCCACACCTCAGACACTGCTGTACATGAATGCCAAATGTCAGTGAGGAGGTAAGTTTACTTATCTAGATAGTGAGATTTATTAAGTCGGTAGGTTATGATTCAGAATTGTTTCCTCGCAAATTGCTGACGTAAGTATCTTATTTCTTTCTCGGAATATTACAAAAAAAACAACAACACATGAACAATGGCCTTAATACGCCATTGTACAAAACAGAGGAGCAGTTGAACTACAATTTTACATTCTTCTAATGCAATGAACTTTTTGTAGGTAGCTCTACTATCTACAGCAGTGGTCTTCCATGCTGGTCCTCAGGAAACGGAACCCTGCTGGTTTCCAATCTAGACGTCTAATCAGGGACTGTTTTACACATGGGACACCAGGTGAATGCAATTAACTACCTGAAAGGATAGAAAACCAGCAGTACTCTTGGTCCCAATAATCAATAACCAATAATAAAGGATTGAAGACCACTGATCTTCAGTAGTAATTAGCAACGATTCGGGTGAGTTATATTTCTTTTTTTTTATTATTATTATTTGGTAAATGGATATTTTCTCAGTAATGGTATCTAGTTGTCAGGTCCCTCCCATCAAAGGAGTGGCATCAGATGAGATACCACAGGCTTTCAATCAATAGCATTACTCTATGCTTACTCTCTCTGATTACTCGAAATCAGAACCGCTACGTTAGCTAACGTAAGCTGTAAATGTTAGGCAGATGGCTAATATGCAGTCAGACTGCTTAGCTGAGGAGGATCTGTTCTTCAAACCAAGACGAGCCGTATTAAAAACATAAGGGGTAACGTTAGCTAGCTAGGTGTTTAACCTAGATTACCACCCGATGAATATGAATAAATATGGCCTTAAATGAAAACGTTGCTGCTGCTGCTGCTGCTGCTGCGTTTGGGGCAGCCAGCTAACTTTAGCTTAGCTTTTGGCTCTGGTGACCAGAGGCTGGCTAACTACAGACTGAAGTTAATATAAAGCCTAGCAGTCAAGTCACCTCAGCTTCGTCAAGCTAGCGACTAAAAGACACAGTGTGGTCGGAAGTTGAGAGATATTCGCCTTCAAAATAAAAGCACATTGACCGTGCTGTCTTATTTTGTGATTGAGTCTTGGCGTATTTACATATTGCATTTAGTCTATATAGGTATGAATACATGCTGTGGAAGGGAAGGGGAGTTGTAGTATCATTTTCAACCAATTCCTCCTCAAATGTATTTTTTATTTTCATGTTGCAACATACGTTCGCGAATATGGGTATTATTTTGGAAACTGTTACCGGACGTCCAACTTTGTTGTTCTAGATCACTTGACACTGGTAGTTACCTTACAGCTGATGTTATCCGAGTTAACGTCAGCATTACGTTGATTTACAGTATAATGTTTAGATTTCACGTTGAGGATGAACGAGCATATCTAACGTTAATTACAGTTTAAGATACTCCTGAAAATTCGAATGACACAATGTAGCCCTATGTTTTGAAATAAGGTTAGCTTAGGGTAACCCATATAGCCAGCGTTAGCTAACGTTGATTTAACATTATCTTCCCTAACTTGTATAACGTTCGATTATGAGTATTGTCTATTTAGCCTGTCAGATTGCTGACAAACGTGAACTTTAGTTCACTCCGTTGAAGTTGTCATCCACATCGCACCGTTAGCTAGCGTTTAACTTCACTAGCTACCTTTACTGCTAATCATAACATGCATCTTAGAACGAATGTTAGCTATCGTCACTGGTAGCTAACGCGTTCTCTTGTGTGGTCAGGTTGGCTAACGTTTCCTAGCTATCTTCATGAAGCTTTGCATTGTTGGCTGAACTTACCTTTGCCTTCCCGAGGGCCTGTCATTTGATCTATTCAATTAAAATGTTCGCATTTATCCACTCCAGTGCCTCTCGGCAATTTAGAAAATCCAGTGAATTCTCCTCCATAGGGCCGCTGTGATTTCCCAAACAGCTAAAGCTAACGTTATCTAGCTAGCAACAACAGCCGTCAGTTCAACAGCGCCTCTCCTACAGCACATCCACCGGTCTGAGGATATCAGATGGCTGATAATTCCATTTCAGTGACGGAGATAACGTTTCCAAGACATGAAAATGTTTAAATTTCAAATCGGGAAGCCGTTGATGAATTAATTTCATTTTGAATTTTCTCAAAATGGCGCGCCTTCTAAACATACGCACCAAACCGAGCGACAGATAGAAAGTCAGTCTGCTAACTTACAGCTCTGACTGCACTGGTGAAATATTATTACTGTTTGATTTGTTCTGTCTGGTAGAACAGTTCATACATCTTTTGGCATTTGATATGAAAGAACAGTTCATTGTTGCATGTAGAAATGGAATCACTGTCATGTTATTTATTTTCCTTTTAGAAATAAGCATTGACTATGTGACATAATTTGATATCAAATCCCAATAAAGAAGTCAAGCCTTTTCAGACTGGGCTTGAGTGAAAACACCAGAGGGCAGACAGCTTGTGCTCCTGCTGGTTGCATTATTGCTGAAAAAAATCTCAATTTGACGATGATAATAATATGATACTTTATTGTGCCCTGAGGCAGAATTTCTTATTTCTCTTGCCCTCCACCACAGGGAGGTCAGAGGTCAGGATCAGCTACAAAATGGCACCCTTGGAAGAGAGGGGCACTTAACACCAGGTCTCTCTTGAAAAAGAGATTGCATCTCAATGACACAACCTGGCAAAATAAAGGTTAAATAAATAAAACACCTGTGCACTATCAAATGCCATCAGTGTGTTAACACTTTCTACAAATCACGTCAGATTTTATGGAACAATATCTACTAATTTAAAGGAATAAAGTTGTATAATTGTGAGAATTGACCTTAAAAAAATTGTGTGCTGTTACACAACTATTAGTTTTTGTTATCTTCAGGTGAAAACTGAAATCGGAGCTCTATCCCAAGCCCTTCATCTTCTGTTTTTATGGCGATTGGCAAACGGCTTGCTTGTCTACTATACTATTATTTCATTTACAAGAAGTTAACACAATTAGAGAATGTAGAAAAATGACTATTTTGATCATAGTTTCACTGTTATCTCTCTACCTACGATGCAGATAGTCATGGAATTCTGGACAAAATCATATCTAACAATGAAAAAAGACAGATTGTTCCAGAGAATGGCTAGCTAAACTCTGAAAAAGGTAGTAGCTAAGCAAATTCGAGTAAACACGACAGAAGGATTGAGAGATAAATGATCACAAACATCGAACAGAAGATCCGTTTGAAGAATAGCCACCAAACTGTTTACAAACAATTGTGCATCTTTGATATCCTGGCTGTGTCTTTTTGTGGAGCATATTCCTCTGGAACCTGGACCTGGTCGCCATTCCACTGGTTCATCTAACCGTCGTCATCATCATCCTCACCATCATTGGAGCCTGCTGGATGGATGTTCCTTGCCAAATGGGGGTGGTAGGGACTTGAGTGCACTCAAGACAAACCACACTGATCCATTTCTGCTCTCCTTTGGTCCATCTGACTCTGATTTAATCATTTTAATGTATTTTATTTTTTTCTTGAGATCTGTTTTATTTAGGGGTCGGCCAGAGTAACCAAAATAACAATTTGAATTGTATGAGATTTAAAGCTTCGAGGTGCTGGAAAAAGTTTGATTACTCACCTTGAAAGTGCTGGATTTCATTCTTAAAAAGCTGTACAGACCCTGTAATTCAATCCATCTAGTCCCACACACGTTGCGTAAATTACACGAAAATCGCTATAGAGCATCCTTAGACATGCACAAATAAAATTCTTGTCCGCAGCGCATCAAAATGTCTGGCTGTAAATGGTACTGTACACAGCCACTGTAAACTGCCGCTTACTCAATGTCCAATCTTCATGTAAAAATATTTGTTTAAATTCTCAAAAACTCAATTAAAAAAAATTCTTTGAATTATGCCCTTATAATGATAATAATAATAATAATAATAATAACAATAATAATGCTTATGCTTAATCAGGCGTTGTGCTGTGATATTGCGGCATATGTTTTCAAAGATATTTTAAGGTTGTAATGATGGAAGACAGTAATGTAGTTATATAGTTTATGACCACGAAATGAAATCATTTCCAAAAGTTGCAACAGAAATATCCTAAGGGTAAAACAAGGTTGTGGTAGCCGTTCCAAAGTAAACTAAAAGGGGAGTTGACTAAGGATGGATAACAAAAAGATTTATTGACGTGCATAATAATGATCCATTAACGACCAAGTTTGAAAATCCTGCATTAAACGTAGACTGTGACAGGGACGATTATGTGAAACCCCATTGATTTTCCCCATAGAGAAATCGCTACAGAACCGGAAGTCACATATTTGGGCATGGCAGTTTTTTACTTCTTTTTAATTGAAAAGATTGCTGGTATTAGATTTAGGATCACTGCTCATGTTTCTTTTGCCGATGGGCATTGGCGATTTTAGACTCTTTTTAGGGGTGCTCAAGCACACCTAAATTTCATCTCAGTACCCCTAAAAAATAATAATAATTAAGCCCGACGGAGACACCTGTCCCAGGGTCCACGGCGCAGTCCGTGTTTGACGAGCTCTCGCGAGTTCAGTTTTTAAGCTACAGCGGAGCGTAACATAGCTCCAAAGTCGGCGAAGTTTTTGACAAAGGTAAATGGGCATGACTATTTTCAAACAGGTCCCTTGACCTCTCACATCAAGATATCTGAATGAAATTGGGCTCATTAGAACCGCAAGAGTCTTAGCTTTACAGCCATGTCTGACATATGTCAGCTACATAGGGTATATGAGCTCCAGGGTACTAAAGACACAGAGTTCTGCATGCAGTGAAAAGATGTTATTCTCGCCTTTTTTTTCCTTCCCTATTTCTGCACACTGTGGTACCTAAACAGTCATGGAATTGTAGATTGGGTATGGCTACAAAGCTGAGACTCTTGTGAATCCAAAGAGCCCAATTGCATTCATGTGTGATGAAATATGGCCTCATAGTAACCATTTCAATGTGATGACAGCATTTTTTTAAACTTGACCTTACTGTATAAAATGACCTGTTGTGAGCTCTAGGATAATCACAGCCTCATGAAACTCTAGACCCAGAATCTACACACCTAGACCATTCAGAAAATGTATGGGATGTCCAGGTACATTGAAGATAAGTGGGTTTTTCTGAGCCATTTTCAGAAAATAGTGCTTGTCATCCAATCGTCAAAATTGTCAAAATCACACAAATCTCCAGTTTTCAAAAGTTATTGATACTGCATCACAGCATTAAGTTTTCTAAAGTGTTTTTCAAGGTCATGAGGTCTTCAGGTGGTCTTTTGGGGAGATTTTAACTGATACACTTTATTATTTTAGTTAAAGTAGTCACAATGTTTCTTATTCTGATAGAATTGGGCTTTATGGTATATTTACAGTACATTTATGGACAGTGAATTGAAGCATTGGAACAAACCCTCACTCATTGGAAATGTCTGTTTTTCCATAGATGGATATACGATTTTTTTTCTTCAAGAAAACAGCCAGGTTCAGGTGAGAGAGTAAAGTCAAAATGACGTTACCTGACTGCATTGCCCACAGCAACCCAATATTCAATTAGAATAATGTTATAAATTGATATGGATCAATTTATACCTCTTATTAGATTATAAATACTCTGTTTGGTTGTTATATTTGCCTTTTGGTTGACAGCACGAGGGAGAGAAGGGGAGAGCAGGATGGAGTCAGCACAGAGAGAGAGAGAGAGAGAGAGAGAGCAAGAACCAGGTGAGAAAGTGGACAGGTAGTCAAGACCACATAGTTATAATGCCAAGGCAGCTTCTGTTTTGCCCACATTCATTCATTGCTTGATGATATGGTGGACTGTCCCCATGTGGTTCAGAGACTGAAACAATGTTTTGTACATTTCTCCTCATATCTGCTTTGCTATAACTTGATCTTTTACTTACTTTGGAAAGTTCTGGTCATTATGATCGAGTCTTTGCCTCAGGTTTTATTAACTAACTGAGGGTCCTCTCTAAAACAGGTGTATTATATTGAAATCTGTGATTGTTCATTCTGAACCATTATTATTATACACTACAATAGACCACCCAACTAATTAGGTTGCTTCTGAAGGTAACATTGTGTACCTAACTGAATTGAGGTTTGCCAAAGTGAAAGGGGTTGAATACTTTTGCAAACAGCATATTCAATTTTTCATTTTCTTAAAAAATATTTTGTGGTGTAAAACTCATGTTACTTAGTAATTCATTAAAAGTATTATTGTTGTAAATTAAAATAAAAAATAAATAAAATAAATATTAAAATTAAACATTAAAATATTAATGTATTAATTGTTATCCAGTGAAATGAGTGATGTCACATTCTCATTAGGGGCTGAGCCCCCCTAAAGGTCTGATCCTAGAATCGCCCCTGCCGATGGGCTTTTGCCGTCTGGGCTTCTATCCCAGCACAGGAGCACAGGCTGGCAAAATCACTGTCATCTTTCAACTTACTTCATAAATCATATTTTTACAGACAGGCTTTTATATAATTTGTTACATATTTAACTTGTTTATTTTATTCTTTTGATAACATTTCTGTCATTGGTGTTTATTTGTTTTTAAACCTCTTTGTAACTGTTTTGAAAAGTGCTATGCACTTTATTATTATTATTATTATTATTATGAAGTGCTTCATTTTTCATATTATGATTAAAATTGTTTTAAAAGGTAAAAACAAAATGTAAAAGCTTGAAGAAAGCCAATGAAAGACATAACGCACATGGCCATAATTTGTTTAATAACATTAAATAAAAGATAATAAAGGTCCTGGGGGTTAGAGGTAAGAGAAATGATTCCCTGAGACTCTGAGGATCAGCGTATGGCACTGTGTGAAATTGCTTCAGTTGCATCAGTGAAAACTTTGCTTTGCCCATGACTAAAGTAAGTGTACCTGCTGTATTATGCATCACTATAAAACTTGGTTGTATTTGGTGCATGTAGTCATGACCGGTTAATTAATTAGCTTTTCACTCAAAGGGTTTCCTACCACTATGAAACTTACAGTCTCTAAAATGATCTAAAAGCTACAAATGACACTCAAAACAGAAATTAATAAAAAGGTCACTCAACAAACCATGGGGTCTGAAAGGCACCCTTGTCAACTAACTATATAAAACAGATAAACAAACAACCAACTTACAGCAGAAAATAGGTTTTGCAGAAACCTAAGAGACAAACATCTAAAATGTGGGGAAGACCCAGCAGCAACTCTCCAAAAGAAGCTCTGGCCTGGACCAGCACAGGTCCACACGTTTTCACATCCAACTTGACAAGATGGTCTCCACAAGCAGCAGCAAACCTGACGGGAAACTAATCTCAAAATGGAGATCTAGGGTCAAAGTTAGGGTTACTGATGGACAAGAACATCAGATGAAAGTGAAAGTACACATGGTTTTTTCCAAATTTCATTTAGCATACAGAGTATAGCCTTCCATGGTGATGTTTAAGATCCAGTAATCTTTTTTTTTTTCTATCATTTTGACCACTACCTGAGACTTTATGGTCAGTCACTTTCCACTACACATATAAAAAATTTTTAATGTTTAATATAGGCATGGGAAGATGACTATCCATAAAATGTTCTCTCAACCATCTCAGGTAATGCAATATGATGATGTTATAGGATTGCATTTTTCTTCATGTTCAAAACTCAGAACTCATATCAATCATTTTTTGGTGCATTTCCCCTTTAAACCCATACAATACTAGACTGCTGGAGAATATTCATTAATCCTATTGAGATTTAATCTTATTATACTGGCTTGAACCGTGGAGATGCTACTATTATTATTGTTGTTGCATTGAGCAAGCTGTTCACCCTTGGTACAAAATCAAAATGTGTAAAAACTGATGTGAATTACTTTATTTTTGCTCTTCAATTGTTTTTTTTTTGTTTTTTTTTTCAACTTTTGAATGCATTTAAAGGTAACAATTTGTAAAGGTTGTGGGTAACGGGTACATCTTCTGATGCTCTGTATGATGCTTGTAGGGCTATCTGGGAAATTGGGGCCAGATTAATGACTAGCAAAAATAATGGCAATAACGTCCATGCATCCATCCAGCTTTTCAACCATTCAAATTAGAACCATTACACAAAAAGGATTGTGGCACAAAATCCATTCATTGCCTCATTTTTCACACCAAACAAGGTACATAGCAGTACAGGCATAGGGTGTATAAACAACAAACTAGTAAGTGTCAAAACAGGCCCAGATTCACTAAAGGATTGTTCAGGGAAGAGCGCGCTATATCACCAAAATGACAAAATCAGAATGCCTTGCAGTGTTGGTCAAAAAATAAAGCCTCTTTGCACGTGTCATGGTCATACATATGTAATTTACATGTAAACAGGGCCGGCTCTAAACTGCTGGAGGCCCTAGGCAAAATCTTGTGTGGAGGCCCCATTTTGAGACAAATCCTACCCACCATCAAGCAATAAAAACTGAGTAAAAATTTAGTGTTTAAAGCACTGTATTTTTGTTAACTATTATAACATACAGCACATGAATATCAAAATAAAATGTAAGAAATACAAAGGTGAATGTGTCTCTCCTCTTGTGTGGACATGAGCTTAAAATGAGGGCTTTCAAGGGGGCCTCAGCCAATAAGATCTATCTCTTGCTGGAGGAGGGGGGGCCTCCCCTTAATCAGAGGTTTTGATTGGTTTTATGATCACTGGCATGTAATGTATCCAATAAGAATGGTAAGACTTTTTTTTTTTTTTTTCTGAAAGTAGAAAAAATAAAATAAAGGATGCATGAGGCCCTAGGCTTTTGCCTATTCAGCCTACAGGGAGCACCGTCTATGCATGTAAATGACATAATTTGACCATGTATGTATTTGTAGGCGAGGCTATGCAAATCAAGATTGCACCCAATTCACAAACACCTACTCCCCAAATTATTGTTGTGCAGAGAAGATCCTTTTTAAGGTGACATAGAGACTTTGCATAAAGAGTTTGGCCATTCAGAATGGCTGCTATTATTGCTGCAAGACGCAGGGAAGGCAGAGGGTATTCATCCTTGAATCTCAGTTCAGATCAGTGATCGCTCCAATTATAAAGGGGCTTGAGGATGCAAGGGTACCGGCCTTGGTGGATTAGTCTTATAACTGAAGCATGCAATTTGGACTGGGGATGAAGGGGGATATTTTCTTGTGCAGGGCTTGTTTGTGCCACAACTTTATTTGCACAAAATTCTTGTGAATAAGACTCAGTTGCTCTTAATTAAGAAACTGAGGTGCAAAAACAAAAAAAAACGCAGATTACACTCGCATTGCAATGTTAGTGAATCCGGCCCTGAATCTTTGACCATTCCCATACAGTCTTTGGGTCCTGACAACTTCAGACCTTAAATATTACCATATTGGCTTGACAATATGGTTATGGTATTTGTTGTGTTTTTCTGTGTATCAACCATGATATCTTTGCAACTGTTCAAAACAAACTTGTTGGGGCACTGGAATACAAATTAATCCATGACCTTGACCTAAAAACAGGTCATGGGAGAGATTGAGGGCATTAGGAATTGCATGGGCTAAGGTGTTGGTGGTTGGTATGTGGTATGTTACAGTCCTCTGCTTTGTTGTCATATGAGTCCTCCTCAGGCTTTGCCTGCAGTCATAAAAGCTGTTTATAACAGGGATATTCTGTGTTATTGCATCAGATCTTCAGTGTACATTCTTCCCAAACAAAACATCTGTTGCTCTTCAAAAGGTTCATATGATTGTTCATTTTTCTCAGTGATGATATGCCGTATGATTCCATGTGCGATACCATGACCTGAAAGGCAAACACCATACATTTTATCACTAATATAATGTCATGTTGCTATTGCAGCCTGTTCTTTAATTGTTTGATCATTGGTTTCAGAGCTGGTTGCCAAAGGGAGTATGACAGGAAGCAGGATTATCCAGTTAGCCAAATAAAAGTGACAGAAAATTATACTTATTCTTGATATTTGTAAAATTTGTCCAATTAAATCTTGACATTAGTTTGTCTAGCACCAATACATATTGATGCATGCATGCTTCAATCGAGGGTTCTGCTTAAAAACATTTTCAGTCTTAGCGACACATTTTAGTCGAAAGGCAGAAAAGCCATCCATGGTGCTGGTGAGGTGAAGGTTTCATACCCTGGTGTGCTGTAGGTAGTTTGGTTGACTTGAGACGTTAAAGCAGTAGACGCCATGGACAGACTGTTGGGAGAAGCTCCACGGCTTGCACTGTTCGGAGAGGAACTGGATGAAACTAGTAGGAGAACATCAACACACTCCAAGTCAGTTGAATATCCAAACACATACACACACTTGGATCATACACAACTCTAACCATACGTTCACGCTGTGAGCAGCACAATCAAAGTCACTGGAAGTTAGTTCATTTCCCATAAAGCTAAGCGACCAGGGAAACTCAGACAATCAACAATCTTGTCAATTGTTTGCTTATCGACATGATTTCATTTAACGAGCAATAGCTGCCTGGCAAGTGCAAAATGAATGAGAAGATGATTACAGCCATTCAAAGCTTCCCAGTTCACTATAACTTATTTGAAAAACTACAGGAATAAACGTCCCAAAACCTATGGAGAACCATTGGATGTATCATTGGGGTCGATAAGCTCTGAAGTAATTTTATTGCATTTTTTCTGTTTATTTTTAATGAATGCTACCCAACTGGCCCATGTTAACTCCTCAAAACGATGTCATATTATGAGAGGCAATACCAGCAGTGTGAGAAATGCATGCAATTACATAGCTTATTTTTTTCTTCATAACAATCAGAGCTTCTCACACCTCCCAGAATTGGTCAGAATAGAGGGACCCATCAACCAAGTTGCTTGCAGTGTGAATGCATTGTTAGGTACCAGGTTTGGGCTTTTGCAAAAATCTCAGTGTAACCATAAATTAAAGGTACTTGCCTCCGCCTGAAGCCAGAGGGCTGTAGGATCTGGATGCCGAGGCCTGAAACAATGAGTTCAATGGAAATGGATGAGAATGAGACAATGCATATTTCACACCAGCATTATAAAATATATTTGTTTCACAACCAACAATTTGCATATTCAACATTATATTTCAGTCCTTCCAGGAATTGCAGTTTGTGATTCATTTGTTTTGTAAAAATCTGCCAAGACTGGAAGGGCTACCAATTTTTGACCTGTTTCTGTGCTTTTCCCACAAAAAACACCCTTTAAATATGACAGACACTGCAGATTTCACAAGGTCTTTCATTTTTTTTTTTTTTTTTTTTCTCAGATTACTTTAATGGCATGTATGGGAAATACCATGCAACAAGAGCCAAGAAGTGCCGTGCCACACGCCTTGAAGGGCCTCGCAAGCCCAACCCCCTTTTCAGCAAATGACATGTACCATGTCTTTAAGAAGAAAAAAAAAGGATAGCTTCTTTCCGCAACACACATTTTAAACGACAGTCCTGTAACTCTATAGGCATGACTAATAAAATGCCTAGTTACTGTTACATGAGAAAATCTATTCAATTGCTCAGTCACTGTTATGTAATTTGCAGAGTGCACTGCTTAACAGAGTGAGAAAGGAAAGGGGGCAAAGTAGTAAAATGTCGACCCATTGAGAATGCAACCGATTTCGTAAATTGGAGTCTGGGGCTGAGAAAAGGAAATAATTCAACGCAAGGAAGAATTTAATAAGTCATTGAGAGGATCGCTTGATTGTCCGCAAATCTTACAAAGATATGGCTGAGCAGGTGTCTGAGCTAGGTGTGGAAACGCTAATATGGCAACAAGTAGCACTGTTGAACCTCAGTACAAGTTGGCCTAAACTTGCTAATGCGGGCAATGAATGGAGACATTTGGCCACTACGCTGAAACACCATGAAACATCCAGTGATCGTCTCACAAGTACTGCAAAATAGATGGAAACAAACCGAAGGCTGGATTCCATGACAGCTATAGATGAATTACAACAAAGGGAAATGAATGAAGAGAAGAGAAAGCACAATGGCAGGGAGTTTTAACTCACGTTCTGGCAGCTGTGTAATATTTGGCCAAACATATTTTGGCATTTAATTAACAAATGCAAAGCAATATGAAGAACGCAACTTTTGGGGGTTAATAGAGATGCTTGCTAACATGCACATTAAAAAAAATGATGCTCATAATCATTGTCTAAGGCCTCAGATTCAAAATGAGATAATTTCTCTCATGGTCACAAAAAAATCGAATTCATGTCTTGGATTTTATTTTATTCCTTTCATTTTTATTTATCTTATAAAGCACTTTGTAACGCTGCTTTGGGAAGTGCTTTATAAATAAAGGTTATTATTATTAGTATAGTGGTAGTAGTTGTAGTAGTATCCCTAATGATCAGATCATTAAAACTTTTTATTTGTCTGGTAAGTTTTGCCCATCTTTCCACTGTCTCGCGCTGTTTCCTCTTCCTACTGAATTTTCTGAAAAGTTAGCCTGTGTTCCCTCAGCCCATTGATCCATCATTGTATTGTCCCCCAATTTTCGGTTTGTAATGTAACATATTGCATGGACTACTGCACAGTTATTGTGCAACTCACCTAATGCGCTATCACACTCCTTAATTTCCTGTCTGTCTTCACCATTATATGCTGCTTGAAAAACGAATAAGATATTCTAGTATGATGGATGCTTACTGTCATTTTTTTAAAACAGTGTTATGATTGGCTCAAAGATTGAATTGTGAATATGAATGGTGAAATTCTCTTTACATCCCAACAGCTATCAAATCAAATGCTCTGAGAAAATATCTGGTCTCTGTGACTGTCCCAGGCCCTGTAATCAGCCGTGAATGTTGCACACGTGCACAAGCCTCACACTCCGCCCCTTAACTCCCACAATTAACCATAGATGATTAATGAATGAATACTGATGTGTATGTATGAATACTGCCCTGAATGAATACTGATGTGTATGTAAATGTGCTTGTCATTCCATTCTCTGTGTGAGAAAATGCCGGAAAAGAGAAATTTCCCCAGTGGCCTCAGTTCAGGTTTCACCAACCCAAAAAAAGTTTGTTGAGAAATGTCACAGCAGCAGTTAATGCTGCCAGTTCCGAGAGCCGGACCCTTTATAAAACTAAAAAGAAAACAGAAATGGTCTTATATAAACGTTGACGCCAAGAAGCGCTTTGCTGCGCAGCGACAATGTCACTGTCAGTGACATTGACACCGGCAGGGCAAGGCGACACCGGAGCTCTCTCCTCTTGATGACTGTTTCACCTTGATAACGGGAGAAGCCCTACTTTGTGGCATTGTGCCAGAAAAACAGGGTGACACTCTGACATGACATTAGTGGAAGATGAGACTGCTGCGGCTGACCCAGGTATTCTAAATGTGCCTTTTGTTTTTGGAAAAAGTGAACCTAATCGCGCTTTCAACATTTCACATTCATTTGATTTTAATAAAAAAACACATAACAGACTTAAGAACTTAATTTTATAACCTTGTGACATCCAATCCAACACCTGGAATTTGTTGCAATTAATTGTGACAAATTGAGGCTCTGCTAAAAGACTGTAATGTACTTAGTTGAGACTAATTCACACCATATCAGCCTATAATGAAATGTAGATGCTTTTTGGACAAATAAGGTCAGTCAGTCAACTGGTGTTAGGTAGCTTTGGCTTCGCAACTGTGGTAGCTTATCTATGCGTGACAAAAATATTTTTTTTTGCCAGCAAATATTTCAGTAACAACTAGAGTGAGCTAGCAGAGCTGTTTTGCAAAAACAGGACGGGACGGCGCTCTCTCGGTGTAGAGTGAACCTTGGTTGACCAAGGTTTGTAGCAATGTGTGTTTGTAACCGCAATGACTAATCTATGCTGACAAAAATATTTTTTGCTGGCAAATGTTTTAGTTACAACCAGATTGAGCTAGCAAAGCTGTGTTTTGCATAAAAGGTTTGGAATTTATCAAGTCTGGCCAATGCTAAGCAGCCGGCGCTCCCTCTCTCCAGTGTAGAGTGAACCTAGCTCGACTAATGTCCATATTGCAATGTGTGTTTGTAACCGCAAGGGCTAATCTATGCTGACAAAGACAATTTTTGCTGCCGAATGTTTTAGTTACAAGTAGACTGAGCTAGCAGAGCTGTGTTTTGTGTAAAAGATTTGGGATTTATTAAGTTTGCTCCTCTCATGCATGCGCTTGAGCCTCGTATGGAGGGAGGAGGAGGGTCTACCCTAGCTTTAAACCTGCATTATGTAAGGTTTTTTCACTGACCAATAGCACAAAATAACCATAATATATCTACGGGGGGTTGATAGGGTTGACCAGGTGCTGAGATTTCTGGCTTTCAAAACTTGCTTTCACACTGTTTTGGAACAAAAAACCCATTGGAATTTCACTCCCAATTACTTTGGAATTACCTTGTAATTTTTCAGAAGGCCAAAAAGATTTTTTGTTTTCAATAATCACAGAAAAACTCCTGGAGGGACAGAAAAATATGTAAAACTGAACAAAATATTGAGAAGATAACAGATTCCTAACTGTTTCTAACTAAGTGGGATCGATGCGACAGCTAACCATTCTGGAATTGAAGTTGTGTGATTTCATTGGTAAACTGGCCACCGGGCAGTAGATCCTCTTCTCCTTCTGACGCCGATTACAGAACCAAACCCGAACCACTTCCTTCTCCATGGACAGCTGCTCTGAGATCAGCGTTATCTCCTCTGAGTTGGGCTTGGGGTTCTGAAAAACAAAAATCTGAATGATTTCCTCCTTCAAATGTTAACATGGGAAAGTGGAAAGTTGATAGGTGGTAACCATTACACCTGATAAATAAATGAAAGTAACTGAATCGTGTCTAGATTTTTATTTTTTTTATTTTTTTATTTACTTATTTTTTAAATGGTGTCTGTGATATTCGGCTGTCATTAGGGTCTCTTGTTTGATTTGATTCTGCGTTAAAATTATGTAAACTTAAAACAATTTATAGAAGGGAGACAAACAATTTATTGAAGGGAGAGAGGGCATGCTGGAAAATTGGCTTAACATTCTATGATTATTGCTATATTGTAATTCTGTAATTCTCTGTGGCCAGAATTATCATTTAACTCACATCAAGGAAACGTTTCTCCAGAGTCAGCTTGATGTTCGTTTCAATACTTGTCCTCTTTTTCCGTTTGCGTCCATAGCCCTCCATCAAGGGCGGTAGGGAGGCAGGGTTGCTCATTGAGTCAGAAGGGGAGTTCTCTAATATGAAAACAAATATTAGACAGACCGTCATCATCACTTTAACACACTTTAACATCCACCTGTTGTACATTTTCTTGTACAACAAAATATTATAATAACACTAATGGAATCACTTTTGGAATTACCCAAACAGATATTTGGGTACAAATAGATATTTTTATCTGACTTTAAGTATTTACTTGTTTTGTGTCCCCTTTCCACTCTACGCCAAAAAAATCAATGGTATTATATTAAAAACTGGCAATGAAATACCAGCTGCCATTGCCGTGTACCTGCATCACTCAGCCATTTCTCCAGCAGAGGTTTCAGCTTGCACATGTTTTTGAAGCTGAGGTTGAGAGCCTCGAAGCGGGAAATTGTGGTCTGGCTGAAGTCATTGCCATACAGTTTCCCCATAGCTAGGCCTACATCTCCCTGTGGAAAAACACACACACAGACACACACAACCAATATCACCCACTGATGCAAAAGTGAAAGTAAGTGAAAACACTGATCACGAGTGCTGTTTAGGTCACTTTATAGATCTTGGTTATGAAGATAAATCAGCTGCAAAAAAATTGACAACCGTAAACTCTGTGACATCTTGTATCTTTTGTCTTCAAAAAGCTGACCGACTTGTGTCCTGAGAGTTCAACAGAGCGAGACAATTCTCAAATGTGCAAATTAATTCTGAATACATGCAATAGCAGTGGCAAACTTATGACACAATTGCACTTGAGGAAATTAATATGCGTGACACCACATCTCAGTGGGTACAACTTGTGGAATCTCTATATAATAGACCAAAATCTAATATTCGTAACCTGCCTGCATGGGTTAGCAAGCTAACTTTGGGTTTAACCTTGGCTTTTCGGTCTCACAGCGGTGGCTCACTTTTAAGCAAGGTACATCGCCATGGTAACTTAGGCTGCACACCTATGTTCAGGCTATTGGACCCAAATGTATAAAAAAAAAAAGCCAATCAACCCTCTTGAAAAATGGCATCCCCACTCCTAGTGGATCCCGTGGCCTTGGGTACACAGATAAGAAGTAGGAGGGAACCATTTTTCTTTCCTTGATGATTTATTAGATCAGAGATATTATAAATGTTTGTAGCATTTCCAGGCCATTTGCCCACTCTGACTATAAACGAGGGCCTGTATCAAGTAGCAGATAGCTTACATTAGAATAGTTATCAATAATGAATGAAATTTACTCTTACATATTAAGTGTCCTGAAATTCTTTCATAGGAATCCCAATAGTGATTAGTGCAATAGATTGCACTCATATTCCATCACCCCAGCCCTGGGGAACATGAGACTGACTTCGTGATTAGAAAGTCTTTTTACAGACTCAATGTGATGACACAATATTGTATCAATGAAAAGTATGTCCACTGTGCCTTCATGATGGGGCAGTGAGAAGCCTATTTACTCACACATTTACACTATCCTAGCCTTGGCAGCAGAAACAGTTACTTTTCGCTTTTATATTGTTTGTATTGGTCATAAGTTTGTTCTTCTTGAGAGAAGAACATAAATGTTAGTAATCACAGGCAGGATGCACGGCTATAGACCTTGGAATGGATTTGACTACGAGTACGGAGGGCACTTCAATTGAAGCCACTAGTTCAGATACAGAGCGAAAGAAGCTCTGTAGAGAGTTTATGAAAAAATGGAAAAAAGTAGTTTCAGAAGTCCAGAAGTCCAGGCGACAGCAGGAGATTGGCAGGCTCATCCAAGAAAGGAGGCAGCTTAGGAAGCACTAGAGGAAGGCAATGGAGAGTGAGAAAGAGGGCCGTGCATAGAAACGTGAAGAATTGTTTGCCATCTTTGAGGAGAGCAGAAAATCCTAGGAAAAATATAAGAAAGAAAGAACAAGCTAGGATACCTTTCTACAGAGACCCATTTAAATTTGTTAAAGCTAAACTATGTAACGCATTTTGGTGGCACCATGTGGCCATGAGTGGTACTGTTCAGTGAATACTTCCCTATCGCCTTATAGTGACATCACCAGTCAAGAAACAGTTGGAGACACAAAGGTGTAACAGACATTTATGATCATATGATAATATGACCACAAAAATGTCAAAATAGCTATGTTACTAAAATTAGAAAGAAGTGGCTGGCACTGAAGTGTGTAAAATGTATTTCTGCATTGGCTGAGGGTCTCTATATCTATAGCTGCCCTAGGCTAATGATGTTACTACTGCTGTGTAGCTGTGTAAACACCATTCAGTAGAGATGTGAACCATCAAGTCTATATGGCTAGGATCCTATATGGATATATATAGAACATGTATAGCATGTGTGCCAAGGATATAGGCTACATTTATTTATTTCAGCTATCTGTTCACACAAAAAACAGTATTTGAAACTGAGAACTAACATACTATTTACATGTGGTAGTGTGGTCTTGTCTGTTGTAGCATGCTAACTGACATTTTTTGCTGATAGCATGGTTGCTATGGCTATTCATGTGTAGCATGTTTGCTGGGATATTGATTGTTACTGTATGTTGGCTAGTTGGCTTGTGCTGGTAGCATTCTATCTAACCGTGGTTGGTAGGAGTTTCGTTGCTCTGGCTGTTTGTTAGTAGCATGGTTACTTGTATATTTATTCTTTAGAATGTTGATATGTTGGCTTGTGGATACAATTCAGTTTCTGACCTGCTGAGCGGTCTGTCTCAAGCCAGCAGAATCAGCCGCCCCTGTAGCCTATAATTATTGAACTTGAGCCTTGTGGAGGTGTCCTGGGGCTAATTCGATGAAACATCATTGATGGGAGGTGCCCACTTGATAACCCGAGTTATCAAGTGGGTCCCAGTAGTCCTATGATTTATGACAGCATAGCCTGATGTCCTCTATAGTCACCATTGTGTTTGTTCATTTTCTCTGCTCAATCATATTACTTCTGCCACTGCAATGACCTAATTTGCCTACAGGGATCAATATAATCTTATATTAAATAGCTGCTGTGGATTTGTCCCAGCCAGATCTCCTGAAATTTTGTGAAATGCAAATATGTGCTCCTTGCATGAAAGGGTTACATGAAGGAAGCACGACTATAAACAGGAAGTAGTCTGACATTTAAATAACACAGTGGAAAGTAAGTATGTTGTGGCTGGAGTGGTGGATGGGTGTAAGCATTTGCTTTCAACTCTGACAACCTGGGTTCAACTCATACCCAATTCATACCAACAAGAACGATTTTCTTATTTAACCATGGCCAAAGCCTTTCCCTAACCTTTAGAAAACTGACATACTAGTTCTAAGATTGAAAGCCTCCAGTGAGAAAAAAAAGTAAACTCTTGAGCTGCATACACAGTATATAGTGACTAACCCTAACCCTAACCCTAACCCTTTCCCTAACCTTAACCAAAGTTCTTTTAGTTGCACAACCCTAACCATAACCTTAACCTTAAACGTAATGGTATTGTTAGGTTTTGTGAAGCCAGCTATCGCAAAGATACCCTGACTATGTTGAACTTGCTTTGTGAGACAGGCCCCTTGTATTTTCAGATTCCAGTGCAGACCGCAAACACTGCCAAATTGATAAAAGTGAGACATAGAGGAGACAATGACTAAAACCTGTTTGGAACTACAAGCAAAAGTTCTCCGAAGTAAACAGATTGGGGCTGTTACTCTTACATAGCAACATAAAGCAATTTGTAGTGACTCAAATTGCACCTAAACAGCCCAAAAAGTACCTGAGTGAAACCCAGTTTGATGCGTCTTTGTTTGAAGGCCTTGGCAAACTGCTCCAGCTCTTCCAGATCGCTGGGCTCTTCCTGCTGTGGTACTGCCATGTGCTTGGGCATCTGCAGATGGGTCATGTCCATGTGGTTCTCCATAGACGGTCCTGCCAGACCAGAGCGACTCATAGCCTGGACCAGAGAAATATCACACGTTAATTTCACTGTCAATCTTTAGTTCCCTGTTGATTTAAAAGGGGCGATAAGTAAGGTTTTTACTGCGCCATAGTACACAGTGACCATAATATAGGCTGCAGGGGGTTGATAGACTTGTTTACAGTGGCTGAGACAGGCAATCGGCACTACATAACCTAAATGCACGTGACAAATAAAAAGCGCACTGCAACAAAGGAACACTACATTAACCAAATGTGCAACATAAACAACGAAGTGTGTTCCTTTGTTCCAGTGTGTTGTTGTTGTTGGTATAAACACTTGACCTGCACAAGACAGATAATATCCAGTGCACTGTTTGCCTAGAACTGTAGTTATGTCAGTAACTCTCGTTTGCCTCCTTTCAACATTAAGATCTCTGGTTGGTAGTTACATTTTCAGGGTAGTTTCTCCAAGAATGCTTGGTACGAGGCCTGACAGTATGATGCCAAACATAATTTGATAGTAAAAATGAAACATATAGGCTATTTCTTTAGGGTCTATGCTATTTACTATTTATATAACTTGTATTGATCTGTGTTATAGTAGTCAGGAAGTTGCCTGGGTTTACCTGTGGAGTCAGTGCCAGTCCAGGTTGATGCTGTAGAAGACTAGACTGACTCTGGCTGGGAAGTGACAGCAGGTTCTGCGGCAGAAGGGCTGCAAAGGAAAACGGCACACCGTTTTGTTCAATAATCTGTGTTGATCATTGACATCAATTATCTGTTTTGATCGTTGACATCTACAGCAAGTATAGCTTGACTGTCAGCTCAGTATGTTTTAGCCTTGAAACAACCTAGCAAGTCTTACAGTGATGGATTAAAATCTCTGTCTGAATCACAAACTCAAAGCATTTACAATTAGTAAATCATGAATTCATCATAATGAGTTCTGATAGCTAATACAGGAGGTGTGCTTAGATTGAGTTTTGTTTTCAGTTTTTCGAGATAGTCAAGAATCTGATTGCAGACCAACTGGGTCAGGAAAAGCTACTAATCACAAGACAGTATATTTAGGTGAATATTGGACTGTTGGACCCACAGTTTAATCGTTTGGCTTCAGAACACTTTATTATGATTATGCTGTTTGGAGTAATTTTCTGGTCATTTTTTGCCCTTTTTGGAACTCTAAAGAAATGCTCTCCATTCACTCCAGTTGTTTTGATGAAAGCTGAAATGAAGCTGCGCCAGCAGGTTTGCTGTGTGTTATATTGACATACAAACTTCACCAGTGTTTCAACTGACATGAGGGTGAGTAGATAATGGTAAAATTTTCATTTTTGGGTGAACTATTCCTTTAATCCGTTAGTCAATTTGGTCACTTTATATGATAAAGAAATTTGCAGTTCTTGGTCTGGCTGATGCACAGCCCTACTTGGCAGTAGGCACAATTATATGTTGGTGACAAATGGTTGGTGGACAAAAACGGTGCTCTCTGTATGTGGTCACTGTGAAAAACTACCTAGTTTTTGTCATGTGTTACTGACTTTTTTCCTAAACGGATAGTGTGAAACCACCTGTTTTTGATGATATGATTTTGTTTTTAACATTATGTGTTGTAAATTTAGATTCTGTAACCTATGATATTTCATAAGTAATATGAAAATATGGACAGATACCTGAATCAAATGGTAAGTATTTCTTGAGGAGCACCTGCAGCAAGCACATACTCACAATTTTGCAGAGGAAGTACAAGGATTACATCACTTCCTCTGTGCTACCTCATTTACCAGGACATTCCCAAGTAGGCTATTACAAAATACTTTAATCCTTGCTGCAAGTAAAAATGCAAATGTAGGAGTGAGAAAATACTATGGGATTTGTCCCTGTAACCACAATGCCTGAAAGAGTTAACACATGATGGAAAAAAAAACAAAAAACAATGCACTGTCCCTAACTAGACACACAGATGTGTTGGGAAATGATTATTTTTCAAAGCCACACCTCCCCTAACTATTCAAGACAAGACTGGTCCCAGTTGTGTTGATTTGCCATATTGACTTAGTAGAAGAGAAAACTCCACCTTGGTGGCTGGTCTGGCTCTGGGAGAGCAGGAAGGACGAGGGGGAGGAAAGATGAGAAGGTGGCATCAGAACCAGCTGCTGCATGGTGTGGAGAGAGGCTAGCTCCTGTTGGCAAAGCAAAAATTAAAAAAATGAATATAAAAAAAACACCTCTGTAATATTACTTTCTACTCACTAGCAAAATTCACAAATAGGGGGTAAGCTTGATAATTGATTCGCAGTGAACATGACCACTCCTGTTGAAAACACTAGCTGACACAGGAGAAAAGGTTATTTTGTTAATAAGGGGACTAATTGGTTATTGTATTATTGTCTTCTCAATTATGTTAAAATAAAATAAGGGGACTAATAAGGGCACATGTGGTTCCAGATATTTTACCTGCCTCTCCTCATTTCTTAGTATTAAAATAACCAGTCTCTGAAGAAAAGATCGTATAGCTTAGACAACATAATTAGATGTAGAATAGCCAATGCTATTGATTGAGGCTCAGGTTGTGTATGTCCTACCCCAGTCAGTTGTCCTCCAGGCACTGGTGAGCCCTGTGTTAGGTGACATGTCTTCAGTGAGGAGACAGAATGGGGCGAGTCGTTGATATCCTCTGTCTTTATCTAGGACACCAAAAACATTACAGCCAAACATTTCATACTCTTGGTCAAAGTTTGTGTCTGTGTTCAGTTTTCTTTAAACAAGGGAATTTGCTAGGGTTAAGTGGATGTGAAGTATTGCCATCTCACTGTGTTAACGTACATAATCTGAGGGGTACGTGTGTATGTTTATATGTGTCTGTCTGTGTGTGTGTGTGTGTGTGTGTGTGTCTGTCCATGCGTGTGTGTTGTGTATGGAGGGAAAGTGTGCACACATTCGTGTACACGTGCTCCAGGACCCGTTTGGTCACTACACTTTTTAAACAAGATACAAAGAGTGATAGACGCTCACCCTCCCCTTGGGCAAGCCAATATGCAAATATCCCCCGCCCCCCGAAACCCATGGCACTTCCTGTAAACAGCAGCACTAAAAGAAAAGTCATCCTCTGCCAAAAGGAATATTTGAAGAATTAGCCAAATAGCTGGAAACTATTTGAGGTGTATTAAAAGTGATGTCAATAATGTGGGAGAACAGTTGGTTTGTCCCGAGGATATTAGTAGTCAAGGAACTCAGTTTCACCTTAGTCTAGCATAAACAGTGCTGATAGCGCAGTCGGCACCTTTAACATGGCTTCAGGCTCCTGATATTCAAATTGAGCTTCATTATCAAGTCTGTAAACACCTTACAATTGTGCAAGATCTTCAATCAGTAGGACATCAGTAAATATGTAAACGTCAAACTTATTTTTGTATTCTATGACTATGAATTAAAATGTTAATTATTTAGGTATATAGTACTTCTTGGTGCTTCTACATCCTAAACCGTGTGGAGCCCAAAATGCATCTCTCCAAGTGAGCATTCGGTTTAATGTATTTGTCAAAGATTAGAATATAAAACCAGTTTTAGGCCGTGTGGGATAAAAAAAAAAAAAGTGAAACAAACAATGGAAAAATATCTGCACATGCTGTTTTCAAGCTCCCAACACATTAGTAAAGCACTATTTTGACCAACAAAGACCAAGTTACTGAGCAAACCAATCCAATCCAACTGCCTGAAGGAGACCTTGTTTATGAAATGCTGCTTTAACAATGTATCGGGAATTTGAATACAAGATGTGGAATTATATTCCTATTTGAGTATCCAAGTTGTTAAAAATTAGTGCTGAAACGTTTGTATATGTGTTAAAAGATTGTTACTTACATGTCGATTGAAGTCAATTCCGTTGTGCTCTAAATCTTCAGGAGAAAGAAAGAGATTCACATATTAAGATTTTATTCCATGGCTCTGATTAATAATGTTCAGGTCATTCAAAGGGACAATAATCTGGACAATAATGTGTCAAAGATTATACAAAGTCTTTCAGCATTCAAACATAGTATATATATGTATGTGGGATATGTTTACAATGATTTGTCATGTAATCTACAAATACTGTATGCTACATGTTACAAGAAAGGGGGACAATATCTCCATTCTCCATAGAGTTTGTAGTGTACAGTAACATAGCCTGGACTAGTTTATATTTTAGTTTAGTTAAGATAGTTAAAATGTTCTATTTTATTGTCTTATCTTCATTATTTCGCCCCCCCTGTTGAATCCTATTACTTTTGTTGCTGAAATGATAATAATAAAAGTAATAACATAAAAGCCTACTAAAAGCATACATTAATGACAGCTCTTATTAAGAAGTGCAGCTTTTTTCCTCCTAAAGTATACAGGAGCAGAGAGAAAGAGGTACAGAGATGATAGAGGAGTGTAGGGAGGAGGGGAGTTCAAAGGTGTGCCAGGTAAGCTTGCATTATTTGAATGTCAAATGGGGCCTTTGGGAGTCTATATGGGAGGCAGTGAGCTGCTGGAGACGCACAATGGAAACAGACTCATCCTCCACCCCCACTCCCCCACCCGCACCACCAACTCCACAGCCAAACTTCCAGTATGGAAATTACCAAGCCATGCAAATCAGCTCATAGCCTGGGTAGTCTCTGTTAGGGCTCCTCAATTTGAGTGCACACACACACACACACACACACACACACACACACACACACACACACACAGAAAAACATTGATGCACACAGACACACAGAAAAGTACATAAAAAAAGTAGTGGTCTCTAATAATATACCATTGTACATCTTCTTTAATTCTTAATTCTTTCAGTTTGGAATGGAAAACTCTAGAAATATAAAAACTTAACTGAACTTAAACTTCAAAATAAAATGACAGGGAAAAATTAAACTTAATTGTAATCTTAAGCTTTTACTGAACCACTTGTTTGCATAGGGATCTTCCTTTTGTACTAGCCTTCATTGTCTTCACTGACCCATACGACAGCCTATTCAGTGTAAAATAACTTTAGCAGCATTGTATTTGCAAAGTAAGAAATTACACGTAGGATACCAATACCAACAACATATAAGATGGAGAGGATGGTATTGAAATATGATGAAAAATTTCTTGTGATGATCTGCATCTCACAGAGTTACTGTTCTATGGTTTTATGTTACAGTCACTGTAGTAATGCGAGTACAGTGTGTCTGAATCAGGAACAGAGTCGAGCTCATAATAGAAAAACTGATACAAAACAAGCCCTGATATTGACTGGATGCCAAAAATACACACGTTTTGGCATTTCCATTAAATAGAGCTATTCACTTCTCTCACACAAGCTCTGTCTAAATAAAAGTTCCACATTTGCTGCCGCTTGTTCCTGGTTTGGTGGCTGGTTGGCGTCTTCAGCCCCGGGCAGCCAGCGTTTCTCTGCAAACAGCCTCAGGTACATCCTGGTACACCGACCAACCGACGCAATAAACACACACTACTCCCCATGAAATAACAGTAGGGAGAAATGCTGCTTTTGTTAGGTTTATAGTTATATACTTTAAGACGGGATCTGTTGGGCATTATGTGGACCAGAACAAAGAGCAATGCGTTGCTTAAAACAAGTTATCTCAAGTGAAGTTGGAAGTAATTGTTGTGAAAAGTTGTGCTTAAATACAGTAGCAAGTTATTTATTCTAACTGGCTCTGTGGTAATGGACAGTGATAAAAGTCTTTGAAGAGTACATGCTAAAAATTTAGAACAAAAAAGTCAGAGCATAGGAAAAGTTATAGAACAAAGAAAGCTTCTTAGCATGTCAAACTGTCACACTCCATACACTCAGACCCAAAGTTCAACAAATACCCTTACAGCTGAATGAGCAAAAGTATTGTAAATCACATTACTTAGACAATCCAGGCAATATTATATCATTTTCTGATTGTTGCAGAGATCATTTTCACATTAAAAGGGGCACTGAAGAAAAACTGAAAACGTGAAACTACTGTAGTAGTCTACAATACCTGTCTCAACTACTATAATCTGCATGTTTAACCTGATGAAAAATGTCTCCAATTACCAGTAACCAAGAGGATAGATCTGATGTATACCATGGAAATTAAGAGAAGGACAAAAACAAACGTTGAACTTTTTCAATTTCAAAGAAAAACAGGCTGCTTCTCTGGATGGCAAAATTCAGCATCCGTAGTGAAAGAATAAAAAAAAACAAAGAGAGCACCGTAACATCACAGTTTAGTTTTCTGAGTCATGTCTTCTGAACTTCTCTATATGGCGAGATGATTTGGAGGTGAAGAAAGTGAAATAATCTTACCTGCCTGTTCAGCCGAAGCCTCCGACTGCTCTACTGTGTCTGCGCTCATCTTAATATCTGTAATGATAAATATAGCTGATTTTCCTAAAGGATTGTAACTTTACCAGGACAATGAAGCACTCAGGTCACCCAGTAAAATGATCTTGAGTTTATTCTAATGTGGTGCTCCCCCCCACCACCATCACCACACAAACACACACATGTGATTGCTAGTTATAATATTCATAAGCAAGGAATATATGCCCATAAAGCATTGAGAAGTCATCCACCAGTCCTCACCCTATCTCTCATAGTCAAAACCATGCCAAATCAATTCACATAAATGGTTAATATTGCTCAGATGAAGCAAATTTATATGACATTACATATTGCACATGTAAAATATATTCTAGTTATTGAGCAGCATGCATGGAGGCAATGACTCACCGAAGTTGAGCAGTTTCTAGTGCTTGAGCTTCTGTCTCCTTGATTATTCAAAAGGACGCTAGTATTGGGATAAAAACTTTGGAAATCCACGGCTGCTCATCTGCATTTTCCTAAGTGGAGAAACGTTCACCTCTCCAGTATACCCCACACAGCCTGATAGGCTGATTTGCATAAGTCTCTGTGCGTCCTATCCAGCTTCAGACGTTTTTGCATAAAACAACAATGGGGTTACTGCGTGCGAATTTAGAGAGCATGCATCTGTCTGAGTGTGTGTGTGTGTGTGTGTGTGTGCGTGTGTGTTTGTTCAAAAGGCTGAAGAGATATAGGTAGCAAGTTACACCAAAATATAGCTCATCCTCACAGTACTTTGGATAACAAGAAGTTTATGGATTTACAGAGGAATACCTTTCTATACTGTATGTTATTCCCACTAGCGAGGACGGTTCAGTTTGTATTAGTGAGCATTAAAATTGAATACATGAATTTCAGCAGAATTAAAGTGGAATACAATGATTTTCAACAGGTATCTCAATTTGTAGCACTAAAAAGTCATGTCATAAAAGTTTTTGTTACATCCATTTTAATCAGATTTCTATTCATCTACAATGTAGATTTACAATCTGAGAGGAAAAGGAGGAGGTCCATAAGCAAAAATCTTACTTTTCATGAAACTTGCAGTTCATCTGTGAGTCATCCTGGACACTGAAACCTCTTGAATCATCTCCAACAATGTGATTAACATGTGGCACACAGGCAGTTAGGATAGAATAGTGTTACAGTGTTGGGTGCTAGCTGGTTTAGCAGGTGTACATCGGCATTGTTGGAACTTCATGGCATCTAGCTAGTAATCTGTGAGAGCCTGTTTTTTGATGTTGTTGCCTTCTTTGTTGCTCAGCGCTCATTGCTGTGGTGTTTCTGCACTGCACTTCCCAGAGATCACCTGTCAATCAAACAGAGTGGGCGGGACTGTGAGGTCTTTTTCCTTTGGATTTTCTGTTGATGCAGTTTGAGTTTCTCTTTTCTATGCCTGTTCAGCCATGGTGGCTATCACTGCTCATGCTCACTACCCAGTTCTTCTTCTTCTGTTTATTTCGAAACAAACTGGAAATGTAAAACGCATCACTTCCTGTGTGCCAGAGGATTTTTCCTGGGAAAGACCTACAAGACAGAGTGTTTAAAACAGCAAATGTAAAAGCTTTCATGAACTGGATATAGGTTGAATCACTATTGTGTTAGATCAATTGGCAATAGAGAGCAGCAAAATAGACATTTATATGAAAATGTCAGATTATTACAGTGTTGGGGTCTAGTGGTTAAAGAACCCCCCTTACAGCCAGAGGACCCAGATTCAAACCACTACCCTGCTGAAGTGTCCTGGAGCTGTCTCTTGCAGACTTTTTGAGCCCTTTATGCAGACTTTCAGCAAGTCACCCTCAGTTAATAACGTTTGTGGCATTACTATTGATGTATATGGAAAATATCAGCAACCCAATACAAAAAAACAAAAACACAATTCAGGAAAAATACACACACACACACACACAAAAACAATTAAAAGGGTCATTACATAATGATATAAACTGCTGTTTTCACCTCTTTTCTAAAGCTTCTTGTCACATTCTGCTCCTGAACGAAGCTCCTCTCGGTCCATTCAGTAGCTTTTCATTTTTTTAAAACTAAAAGACTGTTTTTAAGGCGACACGTCTCCGTAGGTACGTGTAGCTTAGCTGTTAGCCTTTATGCATGGTGCTTTGCTAGGTTAGCCCTTAGCGGCCTCCGTAGTGCAGTATTAGTAGTTTTGCTGTGCTTTATTTACAAATGTGTTGAGGTTTCTGTCACCCTCTAGTGGTCGACAAATAGCTTATTGCAGCTTTAACATTATTCATCAACATTTTTATTTTCATTTTAGCTTAATAATGCTTAAGAGAGTAGTTCACCCAAAAATTAAAATTCAAAGTTCAATTCAAATTAAAATTTGTTAGTCCATATACTGTATTTATATCCATATCGGTCCTCAAAGGCTTCAGTTGTTTTGGAGAAGGCTGCTACGGAGTTGTGCTGGGAAGCTCCGGGAGTATTATATGGACTAACAAACTTCGCCAGTTTCAACTGGCATGAGGGTGAGTAAATAATGACAGAATTTTCATTTTTGGGTGAACTATTCCTTTAATAATGCAAACAGAGTAAGACTGATTAACTGATTATTACCTCTTGTCCACTCGAGGCAAGTGCCAGAATTTCAGTCTGTCATCTCACTTATTGAAATGTGACAACACTTTATTGAGAATAGATTTTATTTTGTTTCTTGTGAAGCATAATTTAAAGTCAGCCACAAGTGAGAGCAGGGACAGATCAAATGTAACCCTGTGCTGGGTGTGAGATGCACAGGAAGCAGCAGCAGCAACAGTGGCAACAGGACAAATTCAAATTCAAAACAACTTTATTAATCCCACTAGGAGCAATTAGTTACAAGCAGCTTGTTGTACACAGAAAAACACAGTAACATCCAACAACATATAAACAAACAATACACCAAGGAGCTAAAATGTGGAATAAAATCTATAAATAATGTTGATAAATAAACTTGGTACAACACAATAAAAGATCAGATTAAAAAAAAAACCCCCAAAAAAACCTACGGAGCATTTAAAAGTCGGATTGCAGAGGGGATAAACGATTTTGAATGGCAGTTAGTTTTACAAGCAGGTAAACCATAACGACACCCTGATAGCAACAGAGAAAATTCACTTGCAAGAACATGTCCAGAAGAAGCCAAAATACTTGCTACTTTCCGGAGGATTTGTCGGTTGCAGAAAGCAGCAGCAGAGAGACAGTGACTTTGATAGCTAAAATAGACCACTCAGTTGGTGATGGCAATGACCAAGCTCAGCTGACACATCAGCTGATCCGGAGCTGCAGCGCCACTCCAAGCTTGTCTTCCTGAACTTGCTTTGCAGGCTTCGCTTCATTTCCCTACAGGGAGCATAGGAGAGCACATTATTTTTAATAAAATACTGTATTTCAGCCTGACTTTTGTTGGAAATATTACTACTAGTGTGCCCGGTGATGGTGTATCGGTTAATATCCTTGCCTCTAGAGCAGTGGTTCTCAACGTGGGGTTCTTGAGGGAGTTCCAGGGGGTCCCCAGCAAATTGATAAATTGTTAAACTTCACCATTATTTAATTTACAAGACGTTAACACGATAAGAGAATGTGGAAGAATGACTATTTTGATCATAGTTTCACTGTTATCTCTCTACCTACAATACAGTCATGGGATTCTGGACAAAATCATATCTAACAATACAAATATTCTCAGATTTGGGTCCCAGAGAAAAAATCTCATCAAATGGGGGGTCCGGGGCCCTAATATGGACAAAATTAGGGGTACTTGATACAGTATGAAAAAGGTTGAGAATCACTGCTCTAGAGCCACATGTCCCCCTGCTGGCCTGGAATCAAATTCCATCACAACTTACTCTGTTGTGTTTTCCTACTCTGGGATTTCTCAGGTTCCCTACTGTCTGTCTCAATGAAGAAAAAATAATATGGGGATTGGACGGCCCACTCTGCTTTAAAACAAAGCCTCATACTGGTTCTGCACTGGGTGCTTGAGGACCGGCAAGAACTGCGGTAGCACATCCAAATCATTGGCATGATTACAATGTGGTTATGGGTTTGTCCTTCAACATCCCCCAGAAGCTATTACACAAATAAATGCATAAAAATAGCCTTGACCTGACATCAGCCCTCCACATTTTTAAAACATCATTGTGGAAATAATGGTGAGCTATGATGTGACTCTTAATTATGCCATGTGAGCAAAACTGGACTGGAAGTTATTACTCACTGGTGCTGGTTTGAAAAATAATAATAAATAAATGTTTTTTCTATCTATTAGTAAGTGATGATTTTTTTTTCCCAACATGAGATATCTGGAGTGTCCCAGAAGATAACAGACTACTTTTCTGGCATCACAGTCATCTATTAATTGGCAGGCATGCTGTTTCCACTCCCATGTTAAAGCAATATTCCACTTAGTTTTAACATGGGGGTTATTCAGCACTTGAGCACCATGAAAACCAGAATATAAACTACTCACCAAGATCAGATGCAGCTGGACGAGTTTGTAGCTTTCAGATTTTTACTTCCCATTCATTTGAATGAGCCAAGAAAATAACCTGAAAACTGACATTTAACACGTTGGTGAACAGATTCAACAACAGATCCTGCTGCTGTGATTTTCAACTGACGTTTTCGAACATAATTTCGCCAAATAGCATTTTTATTGATAGAAGAGAACATAGCGGAGGGATACCATTTGGGATAGATAGTTCCTGTTTGGGAGACCGGATCTACTTTTATTTTTAAATACTAGTTTTAGTGTAAACCAAGAATAAAAATCCAAATGAGGACGGACCCAGGATGCTTTGTTGTCTTAAAAGCAGGATCTGTTGTTCACAAATGTTAAATGTCAGTTTTCAGGCTATTTTCGTGACCTCATTCAAATGAATGGGAAGTAAAAATCCAAACGTGTGAGAGAGTGTACAAATAAGTCAATTTGGGTTCATGGTCAACCTTTCTCAGCTGATAGGCTTGTTGACCGTCCACACACTGGTTTTCCTGGTTGCTCCGGTGACATGTTCACTATGTTGCTCGCACTGTGGATGCAAAGGAAGTGTAGATACAGGGTATTGGATGAGTATATTGTTAGATCGTTGTTGACAGTGGGTGTGGAGGGTGGTGGTTCTGGGACACCACAACTTCCTTTGCTTCCTCTAGAGGTGTTCCAGGTCTAATTCAACCAGAAATATGTGATGGGAGGAGCCCATTTGCTAACCCCTGATTAACCTGCTCTCACTTTGGTCAAGGTTTGGATTAAGGTTATGGTTAAGGTTAGACCAGGGGGTCCCCAGCAAACTGATGAATTGTTAAACTTCACCAATTAGAGAATGTAGAAGAATTACTATTTTGATCATAGTTTCACTCTTATCTCTCTAACTACAATACAGATAGTCTTGGAAATCTGGACAAACTTATATCTAACAATAAAAATATTCTCAGATTTGGGTCTGAGAGACAAAATCTCATTAAATGGGGGTCTGTGGCCCTAATGTGGACTAAATTAGGGGTCCTTGATATGAAAAAGGTTGAGAATCACTGGGTTAGACAACTAAAACAACTTTACGTTAAGGTTAGGGAAAGGCTTTGGTCATGATTAAATAAATAAAACCTAAACCAAAACTTGACTCACAGTAGAAATCTTCTTGGTATGAGTTGGGAATCGAGCCCGGGTCGTTGGAGTTGAAGGCAAATGTTTACAACCATCCACCATGCTACTTCAATGTCAAACTACTTCCTGTTTCTAGTCGTGCCTCCTTCACATAATCTGTTCGTGGTGGGAAAACATATTTCTCTCACTTTTTGTGTGTGGAGCATGCATTTGCATTTTAAGAGATTGTGCTCATTTCACAAAATTTCAGGAGATCAGGCCGGGTTGGTATGGGTGTGAACGTGGCTGCAGTAACAATGGAGACAAAGACAAAATTGAGAAAATGCACTGTATGTACACTTTAATGATAAAAGAATATTAAGACACAAGTTGGAGTCTGTGGATTAGACAGTAAAAAACTCTTTTTAAAACGACGTTATTGTGATTCTCTCTGTTCCACAGTATGAACAAGGCTCCCAGTGATGGCTGGGTTTCCATTAAGGTGGATGGTAAGAGGTTATTCATTGTACAGTAATCGGAGGTCAATTTTGTAACACAGCATTGGATCCTTTTTCCCTTTTTGATGGTGTGTGGATTTCAGATTTCCTTGAACCTGGAATACAAAATTAAAATTAGTTTGAGAATTAACCCTATATAATTTTACATGCAAATAATCACTCGGAAACACTAAGGAATTATGAGACTATATACATTTTAGGTTTATCCATGTTTACATGCACACAATACAATTACTGTGAATAATTAAATAGCAATAGTTTGATTAAAGCATTTACATGGATTGAAGTAATGCAATCTCCCCCAAGATCCCGGGTTTACATGGAAATATTTGATTATCATATTAGTTAATTCAGAGTAGAATGTGATATCAGATCCACTTTGTGGCCATTTTGATATCAGAGGAAAAATGTCAGATCATTTTGTCAGATTTGTTTGATATTCTTGATATTTTTACAGAACCTTAATAGCAGTTTTATTCTCAGTGTTAGCAGAAAGCAAAAGTTGCTGTTAACGCACTCATGTCTCTCAAGATTCTACCAGAGGGTGGCAGTGTCTAGTCTAGAAAGCACAAGAAGAAGGGGCGGAGCTACCAACATGTAGTCCCGCCCCAACTTCCAGCTTGCAGGATTGCTTCACGGCACAAAACGAGAAGAGGTTCACTGTTCTTCCAGCACAAATGGAGCTAAAGCTGTCGAGTTTCTGGCGATAGCAGATGGTGGAAGGAGTGAAAGGCCGATGGATAAATAATTTTCAATCTATTGCCAGCAGTTGTCCTCAAATCGATTGATTCTGCACAAATGATGGCCACAAATAGGTAATCTTTTGGGAATTTGGAATTGGCAGAAAAACTGCCACATGTATTAATGAAAATGAATGATTAGGTGGTTGAAGAGTAAACGTGTAAGGTAGGGATTTATTTATCCATGCAGCTGGCATTGTGGCAAAAACCACTTTGCTCATATTGGTGCCATTATGAAATACTCACCCTCTCAGTCGGGGGGCACGTCCACACCAGCCCTGAGCTTCCTTGTAAACCACCCTGGACAAAAACTGAAGACAAACAGTCTGTCAGGCCTGAGCTGGGCACAATCAATGTTTCCTTACAAAACTACAGCGCAGCTATACGTATATGATTATCAGTCAAAGTATGCAAAATTGTGCAAAAAGTTGTCGGAATAAGCAGTAATGAGCAGTTCACAAAATGCACGTTAAGTAGCTTGGTTTTGGTACATTTTTGGTACAACTGTGAAAAAATGCCATTGCCAAGCTGCTTTTTATGTATTTGATGAAACAAACCCTTTACATTTTAAATAGATAGCAGTATTATGAAGTTACATGGATATAATGCATTCACAATTTTGGAGTGAATATTAAGTGAAACCAAACTCAGTTTGACAATTTTATCACTTGACTGACTTAGGGTGATTTTGATAGCAAAGAGGGCTACTGTAAATTAGCTTAGCTAGCGGCTGTATAGTTAACCTACAGTAACCACGAAGTAGCCTCAAGTAACAGCTTGGAGTTGGGAAATTATTTTCTGTGGTGTATTGCAGTAAATACAAATAGTCAACGCTTGTTCTACATGGCACCAGTTTTGAAAATAGTGCACAGCCAGCAAGTTTAACTAAGGGGCTGTAGTTTTTGAAATCACAAACTATGATTTAACCAAATGAAATTAGGTTTCACTCATCACTATTATCCCCGCACGTATAGTGTAGATAGTTCCACAATTCAATACTAAATCAACAACAACTAAAATGTTCCCATATGGGGGGCTGTGGTCTAATGCATTTCCCTTCCACATGAAAATGTTTGAGGAACCGTGGTGTACTGAATTAATGCTATTTTTGACCATGACGTTTCAGCCTTGGCGTGTTGTAGTGTAAGAGGATAGAGACTGGAGAGTTGCCTGATGTCGGTAAATTGCGAATGTAGTGTTACTGACCAGGCAGGCCAAGACGTCAGCAGAGATGAGCATGTAGAAGACATTGTTCCAGCCGGTCGGAGAAATCACACCGGCTAACAGAGGACCCAGGGCGGCTCCTACAGGAAAACAGATTGGATCATCTCAATACAGCTGGACTCATGGCCAAAAATAATTAGCCAACAAACAGAAAACATTAAAACATGAAGTTCAACGCAGAGGGTTTTAAGTATTTTGGCTCTACTTTATTAAGAGCAATGTTCTCACTTCCTCTTAAATTGCAATTTAATTGCATTTCTTGAATTGGACATTACTTGATGACCTGGGATTATGTTTTCCTTAGAGCTATTTTATTCCTTGACCATCCAAACATAGGTTAATACATGTTTTAAATCCTATCAGGGGCAGTTCAGCAGATATAGAGGAAAACCCATTTGCTGGTAATGGAGGAAAGAAAAATGCAATGCAATGGCCAATTGGTGCCATTTTTGGGATGCTGCAAATCTGAAAATCTTGGCATCAAACGTGTACATGTACATGTATAACTGTACAATTTTGGTGCTTTTATACAAATCTGAATGAGTCATGTACATTTTATGTCACCTGAAGCTCATTTTAAGCAAAACATTTTGAAATTTTGAAAAAAAAAAAACGAAATCAAATATAACACGTTAAGAAATCTAATCATATGTTTATAGAACAAGTTTACAGCTATCAAACAATGTTTCAGTGCAACCTTCTGGTTTTTGTTGATTTTGTTTTGTACAATTAAATGATGAATATTAAGTTTTGTTCATTTATTATACAACCCCAAATACATTCCTTTTAAAACTCTTATCTTATGCAATTTAAGTATTAAAAATATAATAATTTATAGCAACAAAAACATGTTTTGACGTGACAAGATATTCATTCATTCATTGTCTGTACTCGCTTATTAAGTGCATCTGATGGAGGTGACGGAGATCTGACAATGTTGACAGAGATCTTACAGCAGGTAATGTTGTAATGCCTTGTCTGAATTAATACTCCCAGATATTAAAATATAATATCTGGGAGTATCTAGTTCATATTTACAAAGTAAACACCATGTTTTTAGTGGTTACGGGTGTACATCAAGTCTCATAATAAGGAAACATTAGGCATATCTGTTACGAATATGTGGAAAAAATGGTGAAAAATGTATGTTTACTTTAAGTACACGTTAATGAAACATGACAAGACATATTAGTATTTACCATTATCATAAATAATTGTCAAGCCACCATAAAAGATGCTTTGGTGATGTTTCAAATTATGTATCACCATCAAACAGAAAACTTGACCCAAATACCACATTTTTAAATATGTGTTGTACTAGTTTTAACATTAAAATTGTATTTTCAATTGTATTTTCAACAAGGGCAGCGCTTTTTTGTGGGACATATTTTGTCCCAGGTCTCAAGAATCAGTTATGCGCTCTTATGTATTATGCAACATTTAACTTTACCTCCTCGAAAGCAAGACAAGATCAAGATTATCAATCCTTACAGGCATTCCATACATACCTATTGACCCGGTGCCATCAATAATTGCTGTCACTGTTGACAATGCTCTGGAGTTTCCTCTCAGACTCTCATGTGTTCCCTATTGCAAGAAAGTTATTCTGTTATATTATTTATCATCAATTCAGTTCAATGTCAATCACAAGGGATGTTAAAGCTAATATTCTTTCTTGCATCACTATCATTTTCCTTTGAGAGAAGTGCTAGGTACACGCATGTAATAACTGTAATGTCAGCTGTGCTGTTTTTCAAAACAATGGAAAGAGGAAAGGAAGTAGGGCTGGGTGATATATCGTATAATATCGATATCGTGATATGAGACTAGATATCGTCTGGGATTTTGCTTATCGTAATATTGTGAAATAACTTAAATGTTACTTCTTCCTGGTCTTAAAGGCTGCGTTACAGCAAAGTGATAAAATTTTCTGAACTTATTAGCCTGTTCCGGCTGAGTGAAATGAACAATGATTGGCTTTACCTGCTCATCATATCCACATTACTTATTACTGATCATACATTACTGCTTACTAACGATAATTTCAAATTTTCAAAATTGACTTGTGTGTAAATATCTTGTAATAACACAAACACTCATCCCCATAATATTGTCACATTATCAATCGAGGTATTCGGTCTAAAATATTGTGATATTTGATTTTGTCAATATCGCCCAGCCCTAAAAGGAAGTTATGCAAAGCTTAACGCACATATATGCTCTGTGCACAAACTTTAACTTTAAAAAATTTAACCCTAACCCTTGGGTCCACAACACTAATTCAGCGTTTCAGAGTTTGTGCTCATTTAACGAAATTTTCGGAGACTGTGTTGCTTATGGTTGATGATTTTATGTGACTGCTGAGATGCAGAAGGACAGTGTTAATGGAACGGCGGGTACAGACAAACAGTGGGTTTCATAGGAGTTTGCTGTTCTCACCAGGTCAGCAGATACAGCAGTAGTGATGAGGGCGTAGGGTCCGTTCACCAGGGCTCCACACAGCAGCAGCATGCCTACAAATGCATAGAAACTGTACAGTAAATTCAGGCTAAATCTACTTATTTCAAATGAAAATGAATGCATTTGGCCATGCTATAGTCAAATAAATCAATCTTTTTAAAAATCAATTTCTGACATTACTGGGCATATGACTAATTTTGTATTTTTATAGAACAGCAAACCTTGGACAGCCATTTTGAAACTAAATATATTATTCAAGAAATCTTGTGATCTGAGCTCCACAACACTAATTCAGCGTTTCAAGCATTTTAATGTTAAATTGAATCATTTAGTCTCTTTTGAGAAGGCATCATTTAAATACAAATCCTAGAATGATTAAAAGTTGGAACCCGTACAAAAAAGTCTTACCAACTGTAGTACCGATGCTCCTTTGCCCAATGTAATTGTAGAGGAAAAGCTAGAACGTAAACAAAACAAATATTCAGAAGACATCACACATTAAACTTGACATAATGTTCACCTCTTAACATCATGCTGACTGAAGAGAAAACTATGGTGATTATCACACTGCTGCCAAAGGCTTCTCCCACTCTAATGTGAAATACCATTCACATTATTTTTTTTTTGTCATCAATTTTTTTTATTTATTTTTTGTATAATCACATAGACTTGCAGAATGTGGACACAAACATATCTACATGTTCCCATTCTACAATGAAAGGAAAACAAAGAAAAATAAGGGGAGATAAACATTATATTAACTGAATATTGGACATACTCCCCACTCTCCTCATTTACCCCACCTGTTTTACAACCCATGAGTCTCGCAGCACCAGCTAATTCCCAAGCGTCCTCCACTTTACCCTGACTAAAAGGTCAGACCCTGGCTGCCCTCGGCCTCAATGTAGAATTTGACCTCAGACCTTTCCGGTAGTTTTCCTGTAGGCTTATTCCTGATAGATTGTTCTAGATTTGTTTCCTATAGGTTTAAATGCATGTCTATACTGTATATGTATACACTGACTTAATGGACATTACTAACAAAGAATTTTGATATTTTTGCTACTCTCTTTTTCTACTCTGCTCTTGATGTAAGATTTAATACATTCCTTATTGGGGAATGTATTATTGAATTGCATTATTGAATTCTCTACTGTTGCAGACCTACTACTTTTTTCTATTTATATCTAAATTGTATATTCTAATGTTTTTCTACTGTTTTTTCTACTCCGTGAATCTTTATCTGGTGGTTCCTTGAATACTGTAGACATATGGATGTGAATGGCCTTTTCTAGATGCTGTTTTTCTAGGTTCATGCTGATTGCCCCATGATGTCATTGATTTGGAACACATGTTTTGTAGATTATATATGTCACTGTGATGATGTGATATTTTATCCTGAAGAAGGCAATGTGTTGAAACGTTGATCCATAATTTAAAATAAAACGCATCGGTACCCATCATGACTAATGGTAATTCGACAGGTATGACCTCATAAGCAATCAAACCAGGGGCCCACCGGTTAGGTGATGACCTCACAAACTAGGCCATCCTGCCAACTGTGGTTTAGTAATTTGATGTATGAGGTTACACTTACCATTGGGGCAGCAGCAAGTAACATGACGCAGCAGGTGGTTCCTCTGCCACCAGTGTAGTCAGACACCAGGCCAGCCATGATGCCTCCTGTAGACACAAAACACACTAAATCAGATGATGGTTTCCTTAAAGTAACAAGGAAACAGCGTTTTGCAGGACATAACGCAGTGAGGGACTGGTCAAAAGTGGGGAAGTTGGATCAAAATAAACATGGAAAGAGAGAAGTAGTGAAGCCCATTGCATATTCAGTGTAGCTGGAGATGCATAAATGGCATAAATGTCTATGGAACAGGATCACATACACTATCAGAGTACAGGGGCCTGTTTCACAAAGCACGATTAGTGGGTTAGCGAGCTTATTTTGGGCTTAACCCTGGCTTTTTGGTCTCATGACGGTGGATCACTTTTAAGTGGGGTAGATCACCATGGCATCTTGGGCTGCACAGTTAACCTGCTCCAGAGCAGGTTATGTTCAGGCTATCAGATCCAAATATATAACAAGCCCGCTGCCTCACCAATCGCCAAAATGGCTTCCCCATTCATGGATGATCCCGTTGCCTTTACTGCAAACTTATAAAACCAGATATGGACAAGTAATAAAATGAACTGTACAGGGAGAGACTGTTGAATTAACAGATAGTCACAAGGGCTCTTTGCAGGGCAAGGGTGTATAGAGGCTGTCAGAAGTCCTTTAATTTCCCAGATGATTTATCATATCAGAGATATAATAAATGGTTGTAGTGTGTTTCCAGGTCCTTTGCTTCTATCAAATTGCAGGTAGCTTACATTAGTTCACTATAGTTATCAATAATTAATCAACTTTACTGTGTGCTGAAATTGTTTCATAGGATTCCCAAGAGTGATTGGTGCTATAGATTGCACCCATATTCCCATGACCACAGCCCTGGGGAACATGAGGCCGACTTTGTAAATAGACAATCTTTTTATAGTCTCAATGTGACAACACAATATTGTATCAATGAAAAGTATGCCGGCCGTGCCTTAGTAGTCACGTTTACAGGCACATCAAAAATGAATGAGACCCCTGGTCAGTGTCAGTGGCACATCTTCTTAGCCACTCTTATTGCCAAGTTAAGTTCTGGAACTGATTTTAAGATTTTACTGACTATTTTTAAGGCCTCGCTGGCTCTGGTTCCTAGCTATGTCACAGATCCTCTGCCCAATACAACCGCAGTCTTCTATTGTTGGCCACTGAGCAGTAATTGTTGAGGAAGGGGAGAATGTCACTCATTGACTTTCCCATATTTTCCCAGCCATTCTGGGAATTTAAACCTCCTAAACCCATCCTCCTGGTCAGTCCAAACTCTGAGCTGAAGACCAAAGATGATGTTGTTGGAAACTTTTTATTTCGAGATAAGCTACTTGCTATATTTCCATCTGTAGTCACAGACATAACAGTCATGCACAGTTAGTTGGAAGTGATCTTGCGAGATTATGTGATAACAGATCATTAGCATACAAACAGATGACAAAATCATCTGTCAATCAATGGGCTGGAAGCTTACCCAGGATTCCTCCTACATCAAATAGTGTTGACATGTCCCCAGCCTGCCTCGCCTCAAAATGTGCTGAAAATCAAAATATATTAACTTTATAAATGTATTACAAATGATGTGGTTAAAATGTAAGTATTATATCCTGATCATTGGGTGAATAGAGCATGTGTGTAAATACTGACCAACATTTGAGATGTAGAGGGGAAGCCAGTACAGGAAGGTATAGCTGACCAACTTGGCAAAGAGTAAACAGAGGGAGAACTCTACCACACCCTGTGTAGGACATACAGAACGCCATGCTTACTACTGGATACATCTTTTCTCATCTCAAAAATTCATCATTATTATTTTTACTATAATAATCATAATCATAGTAATAGTAATAGTAGTAGCAGTAGAAGGATTATATGTGAAGAATATATACAGAGAGAGGGGTCAGTAAATGTTTTTGAAAATGATACATGATGTAGCACCTTAATGATGTAGCACCTGAACACAAAATCATACTGGCATGACATTTATGGGGTTAAAAATGAAGGAATTAACAGTTGTTCCAACTCACAGGTATACTGAGAGCTCCACAGAAGCTGATGGCCTCTGTGTGGTCCTCAACAACCTCTGGAGGCTCGGTGATCGCAGAAGCACTGTTGAAGATCTCCTCAATGTTGGAGGAGTTTTGTACCTGAGGCTCCTTCTCACCACTCTCCTGATCACACTAACACATAAACACACATAAACACACACACATTGTTTTGTTCTAGTTCTGAATGAGTTATGGCCATCATGCCACGGGTGAATGGAAACATGAATGTGGCTCTGATGTAACTCACATGGTGCTGAGGAGGTGTGCAATTGACATCCTCGGGTTCTGGGAAGGGGGAAAACAATGGGACTTTCTTTACAACAATTTAGAAATTTAAGACAAACTCGGAGTTTGACAATCAACAACTAAGATGTGCGATCTGGAAGACAACTTTTTTTGTTTGCGTGATGTTTGCATGTTCAGTCCTTTGCAGTCAAGTTTATTTAGAGCGCTTTTAATAGATGGGTTTGCCATTAAGTGTTTCACGAAAAACAAGGGACGCAAAAACATATTAAAAAAATTAGGATAATAAAAGAGATCAAAGGAGTATAACAAAAAACTCAAAGCAACAGGACAGAGCTTGTGTGTGTGTGTGTGTGTGACGGGCAATATCAGGGCAGCCTGCAGGAGAAGTAAGTGAATGACAGACTGCAGCTGAGTGTAAAGGCAGGTTGTAGATTGTGCTGAGTAAATGAGTCTTAAGTCTGTATTTAACTATTGAGACAGTGTCTGATTCCCTGATAAAGGCATGAAGCTCATTACAGAGGCAGAAGCAATAGGAGAAGGCTCTGCACCCAGTGGGATTCTGTAATCAGTTTATGCAATTAGCCTACAGGGTGCCAGTGAAAGAGACCAAGACCAGAGTAATATACTTGTGTTTTCTGGTTCGCATAAGTACTCAAGCTGCTGAGTGTGACATCAGTTTTTATAAGTCGGTAAAGCAGAGAAGATGCATAATCTTGGGTGCATTTCTAAAATGAAGATATACCGTTGATTTGGTTGTCAAAGGAGAATCTGAACCAAAGATGATACCAAGATTTTTGACAGAATTCTTTAGGGTAACAGCACAGCCATTGAAATTAAAGAGAGAGTGGGTGTGTCTGTGTGTATGTCTACTTATTTTATTTTTCTGCTCTTATGTGTTTTTATTCTTCTTGCATTTTTATTCTTGTCTTTTAATACCAATTTCTGTAAAGCACTTTGGTACAAACTAGATTTGTTTTTTAAAGCGCTACATAAATACACTTGAACTTGATTCTTTTATTGTCAACATTAAGGCACTATTGAATTGCCTCTCGTAACTGGAATGTGGTGGTGTGTATGTGCGCGTGTTATGAAGCAGGTGAAATGATACTGACTCTCAACCAGGAAGAAGAAACAAAGGATCCCAGTGGAGGCAATGATGAGGCCAGGGACGATGAAGGACATTCCCCAGGCCGAGGAGACAAAGACTCCCGCTATGAGGGAACCCAAGATGTTTCCCACCGAGGTGTGGGAATTCCAGACGCCCATGATGAACCCTCGCCTGACCGAAGCACAAGAACACAAGGGATGAGCAGTTTTCTTTTCTTTTTCATGATGGCATGACAGCTGCCATCAAAAGTATCAAATCTGCAGTCTTAGATTTTAATAGACTTTTTGTAAGTAACCCACAGCCAGACGATAGCAAGAGATATCAAGATAGCAAGTTGGAGGAAGGATTGTAATGTCTGTCTGTCCAAGACAAAACTAAACTCCTTGTTATTGGCCCACACCACACCATTGCCAGACAAAGATCCTTGAACTCCATACATCAAGCTAGTGGTGGGGGGTGTCAACCCCAAAAGAGTTGATTCCTGGCATTAGGGATCCATTATCTGAGATCCAGATCCAGTCTGATTTTTTTCCGCAGATTTACCTTCATAAACAAGATCTCTAAAGTGTTCTCACTTTGACCTTGAATAACATGACAACACACAAACCTAATCAAACATGTTTTCTACTTGTATCTCCTTTCACTTTTGCATCATTGGGTAATCTCGGATTGTGCGTCTGCATACGTTTGTGTGTGTGTGTGTCGGCCGACTACAAAAAGAAGTAACTGATACTGCATAATCAGCAATACTGAGCCCCAGTGCAGAACATGCAGTACTCACTTCCCCTTTCCAAACCAGTTGCCCACACAGGCCACTACTGCCGGCCAGCCGGTCGTTTGCATCAGTCCGTTCATGGCCTGGGGAATGGAAGGAAAGAGAGGGAGGGAGGGAGACTATGTGAATTTAGTGTATTAAAGCCTCTTTTTATCACTATGAGGCAATACTACAAACAATAAATATAATATACATGACCACAAATCCTACAGAGAGTGAGAGAGTAAGGAGGTCACTAGGCAGTGCTTCGTAACATTCCCACGCCAAGCTTAAATAAGCCCTTGAGACAGTCATATGATGCTGATGTGAGTCATGTGATGTGTGAGTGGTGTCTGACTAAGCCTCCATGAGAATGTTTCATTTGATTTTTACAACTTGCTTCTTATCTATCTATTATATCTTTAAAGGAACAAGAAGTACGATTTTTACTGTTCCGTAGCACAAAATGGTCATAATATACACTGCCCGTCAAAAGGTTGGACACACCTGATTGAATGCACTATGTTTTTCATCATCTTAAAGCCATTTTGATCTAAAGACTTATGTTTAAATGCTTGAAATTTGTTTCTTGGGCAAATATAAATAGTGAAGTTGATGCCTATGTATGAATTTCTTTCCAAAGCCTTTGTCTTTCCATCAAGGCAAAGGGCGGCTACTTTACAGAATCTAAAATATAAGATAGTTTTGATTTGTTTAACACTTTTTTGGTCACTGCATAATTCCATTTGTGTTATTTCATAGTTTTGATGTCTTTACTATTATTCTAAAATGTGGAAAATAGTAAAATTAAAGAAAAATGTGGTGTCCTCAAACTTTTGACAGGCAGTGTATTTATAGAGAGTTGACAGGCTTGTTGATCAATACCAATGATTCAACGATTACATGGCCAGCTGCTGAGATTTCTGGCTTTCATTTCTGGCCTGTACTCACACTTCACACCCAGTGTTACAGTGATCGGCCGTCAACAGCCAATCAGAGTTCTGTCCTTCCTTGTTTCCCTACGAATGTGATTTTACAATAGTTCCATCTGGGTAAGTGCAAAATTGACAAGAAGTGGATTACAGCCATTCAAAGCTTCCCAGTTCTCTACAACTTTTATTTCAAAGACGCCTCGAAAACAATGCTTGGAGAACAGTTGCATCTATCATTGGGGTCAACTGTAGCCTGTAATGTCTGTACCTGGACAAAGGCGTAGTACCATATGGAGTGGATGTTCCAGTAGAAGCCGAGACCAAACAGACACGTGAAGAAACCACTCAGCAGCATCCCAACACTCAGGTAGTAACGCAACGGCAGGCGCTCTCCAAATATCCCACTGGAAAAACACAAAAATCATGATGTAAATGATTATGATTCAACATAAACATTCAGACAAGTATACACAGCTTGCTCAGCCAACAGCAATGCATACAAACCTGAAAAACATGCCGATGGCATAAGCAACCAGGAAGGAGTTATCCAAGACCCCAAACAGTGTCTTGTAGTTGTCCTGGTCTACAGAGAGAAAACAGCATTTTCAATTCAGGAATGTTAAATACATGTGTACATTATTTCTCATCAATGAGGCAACCAAGTTGGCTAGAGATCATATCAAGTAAAGGACTCACCGAAGGGTTGCCAGTCACACCAAGTAGCATTGTCGGTTACGTTAAGGTCTACTGGCCGAATGACTGTGGAACAGTTTCTGTGTAGCTCATTCTGAATATCAAAGAAAATAACATATAAGGATGCAGGTCAGTTGGCCTACAAGTCCAACAACCCAACCAAATATCTCATAGACATAGTAGAATACAATAATACAAAGCTGTTAATATTCAGAAAGTACCAAACAAAATTGAACTGCTATGGTATTAAGTCATTGGCTGATGTTTTAACATTGATATTGTGATACTTATATATATAAACAGGGGCTATCGAGAAACTTGTGAGTGCAGCCACCTCTCTAGAAATGTGTGTTTTTATGCCTGGTAGCATTTCAAAGCTATGAATTTATTACGGCTACAGTTTGTTGACAGCAGTGACAGCCAAATAGGTAAAAGTGGGCATGGCTGTAACACCATGAAAGGCAAAGAAAAATATAATCTAAATATTTAGTTCAGTTTTTAACAATGATATCCATGATAGTAGGTTAGCTACAATATTAATGGTTTGTGTTTGCCTGGTTCTTGGGCTAGTTTGCTAGCCTTGCTAGTTGGAGGCTAGTGGCAAAAGAAACATCAAGGTAAGTTAGTAACATTATTGAATAACGGGGATATACATTTTCTGTCTTTTTTTAACACAGTCACCTTAACAATGCTGATGGGTTTCCGTGAAAGATGGTAGGCAGTGTAGAAGAGGAAGGTGAGGAAAAGGGTGAAGCCTCGATACCTGCAGAGGAGAAATTACATGAAGGTTTTTAGACTTTGATTCTTTCGCCATGCCATGTCCCAGCAAAATCTGTCTTTTATGACAATGTGCATTTATATGCTTGATATCAGCAGCACAAGGTGGCACATAGGGGTATCTTGCTTATAGTCGGCCTAATAAAATAGGCTACCTTAAATTTTAGCAACGTATCCAGTTACAGCACATTTCTTGGCCATTAGTTAACTTTATATAAATTGTTCAGTAGTGTGTATGGCAATGGTATGGTAAATATGGCTTATTCATGCTATGCTTCATTTAAATTGAGCTTAATAAACATATTTAAGAGTTCACATCACAATCTAGGAGGGAATAGCTCTGCTTTATAAGAAGAGCTTAAGAAGAATTTCATAGCAGCTATATGGCACATTCAACAACACTGACTCCATTATGTCAGCCTTCATTATCTGTTCAGTATGTAATTTGTCACATAGTAGTGACAACGTGTTCATTTGAGCAAGCATTTCAATTAACTATCATGCTTCATCCCACTAAAGTTTCAGCAACAGGCAACAGGCTGAATGAAAATACTGAATATGCAACGATTGTATTCAACAGCAAAATCACATGTGGACAGCTTTGTTCTCCTAACATGCAACTTTCACATTTATGAATATTGCTTTCTGTGGGTTCAAAGTTCTGCACATTCGTTTGTAAGTAAAATCTCTGTCAATGCGAACTGTGGTTCTACTGGTTCTTCTGGTTCCGCGATAGGGAGAAGTTCAAGCTTTGACTTGCCTTGCTTACCTGGTAGAAAAATGACTTAAGAACTTTTAAGAATCCTCAGGTTTCATGATCCACCAAGCGGCAATGAAGTCAATAAAATGTCAGCTTTTAGAACTGTAACCTGTCTGTAGAACTGCCTGTTATTCCCACAGTCTTCGTCCACCACAATACATCGTGAATGGAGAAGTGAAGAAGTTCGAGAGAGTTGAGATTTTATTGAAATAGTGCTGCTTGGCGAATCGCCTCGTTTCGTTAAATGTCTTAATTCATGTTCTACCAGGTACTTCTGCCCAATAAGCAAGCAAGCAAGTATGGAAATGCCCGATTTTTAAGGCGTGAAGCTATCGTACAACAGAACCACGGGTCTACTTGGCAGAACGCCTCAATGAGAACAAGCAGTAATTTGTTTGGATACTAAAATTCCGCAAAGTGAACTCGCTGGGCTTATTGACCCCTATGTAAGTTCACAGAATGTGCGTTTATCGATGTGGCAAAGCCAATCATTTACAGTGGAGAGATAAGAGACAAATTGACCAGAGCTGTTCCCTTAACCCTACCGCCAGCCTCTATAAGCTCTCTATATGAAAGCATGACGAACAATAGGAATCAACCATAATGGAAACTTACCAACTATCTCGAGAAAAAGTCGTGATAAGTTGTATGCCGGGAGCCAGAGACGACCTCATCTTTGGTAAAAACTTGATAAAACTGGATAAAAACACTTAGAGTCTGACTTGAGACATGTCCACGAAGTAAGCTACTAACCTAGTTAAGGTAAAGCCGGTAAAGCATCTGAGTTATAATACAGTTATAAAACAGTACGAGGAGAAACAGCCCTGCATAGAAACAGGTTGTAGCCTGCTGATTACGGTCACACAGCGCTGGTTAGCCTACGGCAATAAGACACAGTTGCTTGTTTTGTTTTAGTGAAAAATGGATCTCTGTGTCTGATAGAAGAATGAAAGCTATAGTAATGGAAGCAGCGGTCCTCCAGCTTCCCGGTGAGGGAGAAAGTCCGTAAACATCCAGCAGATCTCCATACTGACTGGCTGCGTTTAAATACACCGGGCTGGAGAGCCAGCCTGGCCCTCTATACACTCATGACCGCTACCGATTACATATAAATTAGTGTCCATTCTGAATAGACGAGTATTATTGTTATTATTATGATGATTATTCCAGTGGGTTTTCCAGACAGATCCTCCCGGTGGACATGTGATCCTCCTCTCTGACGTCACGGGGGACAGGAAACGGCATAGGCTTACTGTATCGATTTTCTTGACTACAAGGCAAGGCAAGTTTATTTATACAGCACATTTCATACACATCGGCAATTCAAAGTGCTTTACATAAATAAAAGAAAAATAAAGACATAGGTAATAAAAGATATAAAAAGTGAAAGTGCATTAAAATCGTTTTAAAAAGACAGCGCAAAAAGATATAAAAGATAATAAATAGATATACAATTTAAAATATATATACATATATATAAATATTCCAGTGCAGATAAGCGTTGCCCTAAATTTCTTAAAAAGCACAGGTGAACAGAAAAGTTTTAAGCCCTGATTTAAAAGATTCTAAAGTGAAGGCTGACCGCAGATTTTCTGGAAATTTGTTCCAGGCATGAGGAGCATAAAAACTAAAAGCTGCTTCTCCATGCTTTGCTCTGACCCTGGGAACAGTAAGCAGACCAGTACCTGAAGACCTGAGGGGTCTGGAGGAGATCAGAAATGTATTTTGGTCCTAAATCATTTAGTGCTTTATAAACATGCAACAGAATTTTAAACTCAATTCTTTGGCACACAGGAAGCCAATGCAGTGATCTCAGCACTGGAGTGATGTGGTCCATGTTCTTAGTCCTGGTTCGAACCCTGGCAGCAGCATTCTGGATGAGCTGCAGTTCTCTAACAGCTTTTTTAGAGAGACCTGTAAAGACACTGTTACTCATAGTCAAGCCTACTAAAAATAAATGCATGAACAAGTTTTTCGAGTTCCTGGACATGAATTCTTTAATTCCTGCTATATTTCTGAGGTGATAGTAGGCAGATTTTGTAATTGTCTTGATGTGGCTTTTAAAGTTTAGGTCACAGTCCAACTACACCAAGATTTCTGACTTGGTTTTTAGTCTTCAGTGAGAGGGATTTGAGGTGAACACTGACTTTAAGTCTTTCCTCCTTGGCACCAAAAACAATTATTACAGTTTTATCTCAGAATCAGACTTATTGCCAGGTATATTTACACATATGAGGAATTTGACCTGGTGAGGTTGGAGCGAAATAAATAAAAATAGTAAATAAAATAATAATCAAGCAAATGATCAAAATTAGAGAGCACCAGTTTTGCTAAATGTTCAATGGAACAACCTTACTACCTCACTTCATAGTCAATCCTCATTGAATCTAAAACTGTTTTTCTTGAAAGAGTAAAGTATAACATGATGCAAAAGGTTGCACTCCCTTTCCCCATAATCCCTTGAATTCCTTAATTTTCTACTCTGTTTTGTTTGTGTTACATATTGTATGTGTGCACGTGTGTGTCTGTGTGTGTGTTGGTCCATGTGTGTGCAAGTGTATATGTGGATGTGTTTGTATGACATACAGTATATATATATGTGAATTTATAACATATTAACAAATGTGTAAATTGTGGAGATCTAAAGTTCAGTTGAGAAAAGGCAAGTGTTTTGCATCCTGTGTGTCTGTGCTTCATGAACCGAATACAAAATTCCCAAACAGTGATTCTCAGCATCCTGTGTGTCATGCCTCCTAACAGCCACTAGGGGCGGAAAGGCTAACTGGTGTCCAAAACCTTGGCCCAGCCTCCTTGAATCAGTCTTTAGCACTTTTTGAATTTGTATGGCGATTCATAGCGGTCTGGTCAAGCCTATCTTTCTGTTAGTTGTCCGTTATCAAAATGTTTGACCAATTACAGTAGCAAAGCAGATTGACTTAATCTGGAAATGCCTCAGAGCAACAACAGATATGGCGGCGTTCACTTCCCAGCTTTTAAACATGCTGATTATTCCTGTTTTAATTCATCGATAGCATTACGTTTTTTAAGGACTGACAAAATCTTTAAATCTAGCTTCCTATCATGCAATTCCTTTGCCGGCACTCCCATTCTAGTAGTTGTTGTCGCGCTCTGTAACGCCTGTCATAAGTAGGTTTGTCCCGCCTATATCGACCATCCAATCAGGAATATCGGACAGTATCTGTCCGAAATAACTGCCGGTGAATAGACAGACCCCTATGAATCGCCATGCAAATTCAAAAAGTGCTAAAGACTGCGATTCATCGGGGGCTGGACACCAGGCAAGCTAACTGAGTGGGGGGTGACCATGCTTCCTAACGGCCACTAGGGGCAGATATGCTACCCATGAGTGAGAGAATGAATTAATATGCATAACAGTGAGTTATCAATGAGGTGCTTCACATCTAAAAACAGTAGTGGGGCAGCAGTTCCAGTGAGAGGCACCATACTATAATTGCAGATTGCATTTAAAGAATACAGTAGTAAAAGACCATTGCTGTTTGGAAAACAAATTAAAATGTCTTAACAGATGACACTAGTCTGTTTTAAAAGATAAAGATAACTGCATCACAGCCCACCAATTAAACAGTAATAAACACCCAATAGATGACAATTCATCGAAAATAACGGTGTTGAAGGATAAATACCAAAATTAACTCTACCAGTGCTTCAGGATAAACAGTGAAGTAACTGTGTTCTGTGTTACTGACAGTAACACAACTATCAAATCAAAGTAGCATCTACATTTTACAATGACAAATTTTTGTTTTTTTAAACACAGCTTTGAGGAACTTTCATATGACTTGTCATAGCAGATCCCTTAAGAAACACAGGTCCAACAGCAGTTAAAAAAAGCCCTGGTTTACAATGACATTCTGAAGTTCATACAAGTGCACTTTATGAATCATTTTAATCATGTAAAAATACAAGGTTTCTAAAAATTCAATAAAGATTCAATCACATAGTATATGTTACAAAAAAAAAAATACAATGAATTACCATTAATTAATCTGTTGCTGTAATTAAGAATGAACATTTTATACCAAGTCTAACTTGAGGAATTTAAATATTAAAAAATATGGCAAAGTTAGAAACATCTAAAACCTTATGGTAAAAAGTACAAAATGTGCAAACTTCAACTAGTTAAAAATGATGCCAGGATTTTGAATTTCAGGGCTGCCTTCAGAACATCAAATCATAATATAAGACTACAGTTAAATGCTCATTGATTTTAAAAACAAAGAGGGCCACTGATCAACTGCCCCTCTGATGAATTCTTACCAACTAGCCTTAAAGAAAAAATCCCTCCTCTGATACTCTTTCACTCGACATCAATCTGTGATGTTCAATGCATTCCAGGAGTTATTTTGGGATGAAGTATTCAAGTATTCAAAGGATTTCTTTCCCTCGACCTACCTCATCTAATTCTACTTCTGTGTGAACTTGTTTTCAATCAAAGGCTGGAGTATGAGCATATAAATACAGCTAGCTAGCCAAATATTTAGTGAAACATCAGGGCTGAGGGACTGACACCAAAACCTGACGTTGGTCCAGAAATGCAAGGTACATCATAGCCGTTTTTGTTAACAGTGTTAGTCTTTTAGAGTGGATTTTTTTTCTTTAATTAGTACAGGCAAAATTTAAACATAATGCTCAAATTGGTGATAACCGATACTGTAAACAGATGGCAAGAAGTTTTAAGGATCTATCATCTGCTTTAACAGGTCCTGCTTTAGGTGGAATTCATGTGAAGAGGTTTCAGGGGTTCATTCTGTGAACAAGGTGGCCATCTTGCAAGACGAGGCTATCTTCCAATGCAGTTCACTGATCTCCTTTACTGCAAGTCCAAGCTCAACAATGCGGAATGCAAAGCCTGAGTATACGCTGTGGGAAAGACAAATGTTACCGTTAACATAGCCTTTTAACAGTGGTCTCAACTACAGTTCCAATAAAGCTCCATCTCAATCTTCTGTATAGAGGGAAGCAGGATATAGTGTGGGCTGCGTGTACCTTTGGGATTGTTGTGGAAGACACAGTTATTAGCACAAGTGTCGGGATGGGAGTCCCAGAAAGAGGATCCACAGCAGCAGAGAGGAGGGAGGTCCAACTTCTCCTGAGATAGTCGCTCCTTCATCTGAGCTCTCAGAGCCTCAATGAACCTGGGATTACAGTTAGCCAGTTTATCAGGGTATCTTCAGGTTTCACAAAGCCACATTTAAGATTTTTTTAAGACCCTTTTAATGCGACCTGAAATTGTATTTAAGATCAATTTAACAACCAAAATAAAGAAACAATCAAAATCTGTCAAAATCAGCCTATTTCTGACTGAACACAGCTAATGAAAATTCTGAAACTGCAGTAAAAAAAGGACACCAGGAAATTAAATGTTTAGGGACATGATGTCCAACATGTTTGGTACATGTTTGGTACAGACATACAACAAAATATGTTGTGATGTACAATTATAGGCTATTCTGTTAATTGTAATTTTTGGAATTTTCTTGTAGATACAGCAGTGAAAAGCATTTAACTGACAAAAAACCTTACAGGGTGCTTGGGAATCTTTCCTGATCAATGCATGCTGTATTGTGAATAAGATATGGCCCAGTATTTTAATATTTCATAACATTTGTCTGTCTTCTTAACCTTTGTTCCATCTGTCTGATTCTCTTGTGGATGTACATGGCAAAAGACAGTTAAACTTTTGCAAATTGACCTCTATAAATTACCTTGTAGCTTCTTTCTCTTTCTTTTTTAGTTTTCTCTTCTCGAATTCCACGAATCTCTCCTCTTCCTCGAGTCTTAGTCGTTCCAAAATCAGAAGCTCTCTTTCCTCCATTTTAAGTCTGCTCTCTTTGAGCTGCCGCAGGCTCTCCATCTTTCTTTCCTCCTCCAGTCGGATCTGTTCTTTTTCTGTTTTGATCCTTAAGTGAAGATAAGGACATTTTGAAATGAGTATTTCAGTTAGACCAACTTTATATAAGAACACGCAATTTGCAGACATATGCCAATAGTTTTCAGAAGATAATGTATCAACAGGAAAAGAGTGGATGTGGCCATTTTTTTGAAATTCCCACTTCACAGTACCAACACATCTTTGCTAATCAAAAGTCGAAGTTCACATGGGACTCGCATTACATGGGGACCTCATGGAGTTGATAACTATCCCCCAACTGCTATGTTTTCTTGAGGCACATTCAGATGGGATAAGTGTTTATTGTGTTTTTATATTGCAGATCCTGAGATTGAACTTGACCCACTCCCAGGTTAGACTGTATGATGTATAAATGGAATATGGCAAAAATGGTACTCTTTCTCCCATCGCCCACCACCTTCACCTCCTATGGAAACAGTAGTCCCTGCTAGTTCAAGACATTATGTTATTTTTTATTTCATATTTTGTGTTAATTTTATAAATCTACACAAAACTGCCAAACTTGGCCACATATCATGTAAGATTACTCACCATTTAGCTTTGGAGCTGCTAACAAGTGCTAAATTACACATAGACCCTTTAACAGCTAAGTTGACCCAGAGTTGCGAGTTGTGTTTACAGGCATGCAAGTAACGACAGCAATGAAAAAGCTTTCTTAAAATGACATACGCCTTCATTAGAAATACAGACACACTGATAAGAGGAAGTGAAAGACCAAAAGACAAAATGTTGCGGTCATGTCACCTTGCAATCCTCTTCAGGTGTTTCCCGTGTCGTTTGTTCTCCTTCACTTGCTCTCTCTCAATGTCCATGAACAGACGGCGATGCATTAGGAACTGAAACTGACGCTGCATAGAGATAAATGCTACTTAGAACATTTGGTGTTACAGGGTTGTCAGTGATTCAATTCAAATAAAATATCAAAGGTTTGATGTCTACCTGTCTCATTTCCTCTTGGTCACCCAGAGGCCAGAGCACCCGTGGGACTCTGGAGTCTGACCTGAAGCCAGGATCAGGGTCTGATTGGTCAAGCACCTGCCCACTCACCTGAAACACACACACACACAGTCAGAAGTTACAAGACAAAATTCATCAGACAAAAAAGGTGACACTTGACTTAAATGAATGTTACAATGTAGGAAATTTATAGGCTGACAGTAAAACTTCCTAGGTTTGGAATTGTGAAATACAAACAACTGTTGTGCTTGGCACCTCTAATGATTATAGATTTCTACAGAAATCTGAAAGTACACCACAACAAACAACATGGTGCACGGACCAAACCATGATGAAAAGTGACACTTTTGTGTCCTGGGTATTCTTTAGTGTTGTGCTGAACAAGGGGGCATTCATGTTGACTGGTCAAGGGGAAATCATCTCCCTCTTCCTCCTCTTCATTTTCCAGGACCTCTTCCTCTTCTACTTCCTGCTCCGGTCTTGGCATGTGAGATAAAGGTTTCTTTTAGGGTAGAGGAAAATTATTTTTATTAAACCCTGACTTAGCAAGAAACTCCAATTATAGAAACCATGTGCTGAATAGGGAACAAGAATGAGACACACTCACCTCTCTGGTTGGAGAGATGTTCCACTTGCCTCCGGGAAGATCTGATATCATTTCCCCATCTGGGATCATCCGACAAGCAGCCAGTCTGTGTCTGACCTGTCTCATGCCTTTACTGGGCTGGAAAATAACAAGAGACAGACATCTCAATTAATCACTGTCACATCACTCTATCACTCATACATGGAAACAGTGCATCACAATAACAGTCATTTTGACTGACAAGAACAAATAATGTAAAGAATGTCAATACCACTAAATAATTGTATAACTGCATCAAAATGAAACTTAATTGAAAAGAATTAGTGTTTAGGACATTATTCACTCTATTGAAATGCAACACAATTGTTGATCCACATGAGAAAACAATTCACAAACTGATATTCTTTGCCAACTGCAATAGTACATACGTGATGTTTAAGTTGAAATGTCCATGTGGGCACTTTTATTTTGGCCGAACAAAAAGGAGACCAAAGATAGTTGGGTGAGGATTAACATGCCATTAGAACCGCCAATGAAAACTATCCAATGGCCATGCATAAAGAAGCAAAACATACCCCAGATTCTCTAAAAGTTAGAGTGTTCGAGGTGGTACATAACAGCTTATAGGTCCCATATTTTACACTTTCCAGTGTTTTATCTGAGTCTTGAGGTCCATTAAAAGCTGTTTGTGTGGTGTCATGTACCAAAAACACTCTCAATCCATTTTTACACGTTGATTTTCCAGCATCTCTCTGAGCCTTACCAAGAACAGGCTGTTTTTGTTGCTGTGTCTTTAAGGCTCATTAATATTAATGACCCTCTGTTCTGATTGGCTAACCATTTCAAGAGTGAAACGTGAGACACCACGGTTCTGCCAGCCACAGGTGTTTAACTCTGGTTTAACTGTAGGGAAAACTCTCCGGTAAATAAACCATGACAACCTCTCAACCTAATTTGATCCAATCATAAATGTTTGAGTCAGAGTCAGATCCTGAATCTGAAAGAACAGACGACAACAAACCACTGCCACAACCAAGACTACAACACAACGTTTCAGAACGGTAAATTCTTATCTTTTATCTTTTTATGCTTTGTTAGCCTATTATTTCTTACAAAAGCCACGGTGCTGTAGGTGGACAAATGATAATGAGCGTACCGTTGTGACGCCACAAGCAGAAGTCCAAGCAGCTCGCTTAGAGGCTTGCTTTTCTAATATGGATTGTGTGGATTTAGTTGGCGACCGTTTGTTTTGATATTTTCACGATGTTTACATAGCACTTCCAACTCCTTTACAATCAAAGAGGCAAAGGAAATCCCGTTTTCCACAATATGGTACCTTTAAAGAGTTACTAAACCCTAAAGATCACCAAAGATCAGCGTGCCACCCAGCCCTAATTCGACTAGTTCCACCAGCAAGCCTGTTCATACTGCTAAATCCAAAGTCAGTGCAGTGTTTTGTGTTTTTCCTCAAACGCATTCTTTTGTCTGTTTGAAATTGCAGTCCACTCTGGCCTTTAGCGGCAAAGAGTTTGGCTGCAGGTTGGTCCTCTCACCTGCTGAGACTTCTGCTCCATCATCCTGTGTCCTCCAGCACCTCTCTCCAAGCCTTGGACATGAACATGCAATCTGTAAATGTCCGACTCCCTCAGACAAGAGGAAGGGATCAGCTCCTTATCAGCAGGCAAATGCTGGGTTGTGTCCCTAAACTGTTGCAGAATTCTCTTTTCAAACTCCACCTGAGCACACAGATAGAGAACACAGCATTACAATATGGATGTCAGTTCAGGAGGGACAACAGTGGTTGTGTAACTGTCAGATTGAAACCGTATATTAGGGGTTAGAAACCTTTTTGGGCATGTGTACTTTATCCTTGACGCTGAAGCTGAGCTAATATTCACAACCAGAATTATGGAAGGATGGAATAAGTCTATTTCATGTTCATAAAACACAATAAAATAAACAATAAAAATAAGAAAACATGCAATTTAAGTGTTTCCCCTTGCTGTGTGTTTCATTACATGAATTAATGCTTTCATTTCAGTGCTGGGAATTCAATTTCATCACTATTTTTTAAAGTATCCTTACAGGGCAATGAAATAGCCTAATCTTATTTACAAAAAGCAATGAATTAATCTTATTTAAAAAAAAAAAAAAAAAGACTTGTATATTGCACTTTGATACAAAAAAAAATGAAGAAAGAACAAAAAGAACAAAAGCATTCTGCACACTCCCATTCAAATTGTATCCCCAATTTGTCATATCTTAAGTCTGATCTTTCACAGACTAGTCCTGTAGAAGTGTCCAATCTCTCTGTCTGTGTATCTTGACTGAGCAAAGTCTGGTCCATTGTCACTCACTAATTAGCATATTGTTTGCAGCAAATCGGTTTGCAGGTAATCAATGCTCTAGAGCTAATTTGAACCAAATCATACACTTTTTCGTTGTTATCTTATGAGTGCTACATTGTTGTATTTTTACCATTTTGTATGGTTTTTGAAGCTGTTGTCTCTTCTTGCCAACTTGAGCTTGGTGTGCCACACGGTGGCGCACTTCATCTTGAAACCGTCGAAGACTCTCTTCATTCTCCCTTCTCTTTTCTGCCTGTAGCTCCTCAGTTAGCGATGCTAGAGCCTGGGTAAAGACATGGAAATACAGTTTAGAATCTTTTCATGGCTTTCATGGCTAAATTTACTCTGTGACATAGGCACTCCCAACCTCCAAAACCTTGGAATTTAAATTTAGCAAAAATTTAGGCGCACCCCAAAACATTTAAGGATACATTTTTTTATTGAAAAATAGCAAAATAAAATAAAATCATTCAAATTTTCCACTTCCACTGCACCGGGGCAGCATATCTTAACTGACATTTCACTGACAGTTGAGTTGAATTGCCAATAACACTGCTGTGTGTTTTTGGTTTTCTGGTAAGGGTAAGCAGGGTTACATCTGCAGATATGTAGATTTGGAGATATTTTGACAAACCCTGTTTGGACTCATTGTTAGCAGCAAGAGGCCTAGCTACATGAGCTCGCCATTTCAACAGACAGCTGACTCTGGAGCCGATATTCTCTGCAGGTCCAATACCACAGGTATGTAAGAGACAAATTATAGGTCCAAAATCACAGAACCTATCCTTTAACCTCTTTCAAAATCTGCCAATTTATCAAACAGCTGCTTTCTCTAACAAGTGGGAGTTTCCAGGTGAAATACTGCCCAAAACTGCCCTCTTGTGGCTAAAGTCAGAAGTCATGTCAGTAAAGGAGTCTTTCTTACCTGCTATGCTTCTTTCTAAAAGTGAATCCGAAGTGTTATTCGAAGGAATTCTTCACACACTCTCAAAAGCATAAAAAGTGTTTGCAAAGTGCAAGACAAATCGATTCACACCGCAATAAGTCAGAACCACTCATTTATACCGTCACAGTTTGATGGGGTATTCCTGTGTGGAGGGGAAAGGGACTGGCTTCTATTGGGGGTCTTTACATAAGCAAGCAGTTTGCATCTAGTCACCTACCTCACTCATATTTCCTTCATTATCTCTGACTGTGGCATTATGTTAAAGGAAAAAATACTGCAATTTGAGATTATGCCTAAGTGTCACTTATTCCAAAGACTCCACCTGATCCCAAACACCTCGTCTCCCGGTTTGTCACTGCCTATTCCACTTGTGTGACCAATGACCATCTGAGGGTGGGAGAGCCATAATGTAAATACCAAGCTGATTCAACATATATTATTAAGTATTACACAGACTTCACTACACAAAAAAACTAACTAAACAGATTAAACCCATCAGGTCACTCAACTTTTCTGGCTCTGCCCTGTGTTGAATACTTACTGGTCAGAAATATTTGAATGTTTTTTCAAGAACTTTTACAAGTAAAATAATTTAAGCATTCTATAATTACAGCTATTCGGCAAAACAAAACCAGTGTGTTAACTACTCCATTTTTTATTTTGTGGAATTGCTTTTTACTTTTTGAGTTCCTTTAGAGACAATAAAACAATGAAGGGCAATAAGATAAAGAATATTCAAGACAGACAAAGCCACCAGGCCAAATGGCAAAGGAATGGCCAGGAATGCCTGAGGAGTCTGGTCCCATACATGTAGTTAATAACCCGGCAGCCAGTCATGCCATGGCTTCTCAAGTTAAACAGGAGAACAGGTTATTACATAACTTTTCTTATAATACTGATCTCTTTTTAGCCCCGTGACAGCCATCATCAACCAACTGCTCGCGCGGTCGGTCGTTCTGTTCACCACTTTATGGGTCACGTGGTCCAGAGGGAGTTAAACTGCCATGGTTACAGCGGGAGACCAGTGTTCGATTCCCGGCAGAGACGCTTCCACAAAATTCAATGTCGCGGCGCTGTTACACTCTTAAGTCTTTTCTGCGTGTTTTGTACTTTTCATATCTGAACGACAGTGAAATAAGTATTTGGTTTTGTCATTGACTTCATACTTACTTTTGAAAGTAGGCCTGAATTTGCGTCACTTTATGAATTTTCTCGAACCAAATTTTCATTCTGAGTGGCTCTGTTGGTGGTTCTGTTGTTAGCAGGTTTCTCTTGGAAAAGAGATCTTGATCTCAATGAGACTTCCTGCTTAAATAAAGGAAATAAAACCCTAACCCTGGTACCAGCCTAAATTACTGTAGCTTATATTACAGTATAAACCACAATGGTAACACAGCCTAGCTTATTGTATGTCCAAGTGTAAACACTCACAGATGGATGCTCCAGGAAGTCTTGACCGCCCTCCACCCAGGCGCCCACCGGTACCACCGCCTGATTTCGCTCGGCCAGGACCTTGTTTCCATTGCTGGGTCGGTAGGTCGGATTTGTGTGATTAACGGAAGCGTTGGCTCTCCTTGATACAACTTGTCCAGGATTCATTGGTAGCCTACCGTCCCTCTGTTAACCGCCAGCTAACGCTACTGCTACTACTAAAAGATGTCCTCTCGGACACAAATGGGGTGATGCACTACAGCGAGTAAGGTGACTGTATGAGCGTAGTTGGCGAATGACCGAGATAAAATGGGAAAACAAAAGATAGTCCGTATTTACTTTTGTACGTTAACAGACCTTGGATGGTCTGCTGCTTGTGTTTTTGCGTTGTCCTTCTTTTAAATTTGATGGCGGTTGGCAAACAACTTCTTGGCGCATTACTGCCACCTATGGCCAGGAGTATGAATCGGGAAAATGTGCTATAAATCTATCTAACCAAAACTATCGGCCTCAGCTACCTCAACCTCTCCTGACTCCAAGGAATCTCATCAATGTCTGCCTCTTTCCCTGACATCAGTGCAAGAATATTGTCTCGGATGCCAATGCCATATATAGTTTGTTTCTATTCACAATGTATTAAACCCTGTCAATGATTGCTAATATATAAGATTTGGTTCTTCTCATTAACATTTTCCCTAAACATTTCTAAACTTACCAACTAGCATTTCTGTTCTGACTGCATCTTCAACCTCATCTTCACAATCCAAAGATTCTTGTGACAGATTTCCATCTACCAGAAGTTTGAGAACATCTAGGCTGTATATCCTAAAATGTAACATTAGCCTAATTACATGTCTCTTGTAATATGATATAACATTGTATTTTGTTGTCAACACATTATCATGTAAATTAATTAGTTAGCTGTATATCTTTCCAGAGCAATGGAAACTGTAACATCCTCCATGTTACATCAGTTCATAATGTCCATTTCGATGGACAACCATATTTATAGATTAAGTAGCTTATGTTGAAAATCATTTATTTGAATATTACTTCGAATCCATTAAACAAAGACCTCCATGAACATAAACATATCTTTACAGGATGAAAAAGTCACTTATTTTTCTCTCTCTGCCATGCTGCTGTGGTTATTTTTGGTTATCTATGGTTACTGGAATTGATAATAAAGCCCTTTTGTAGGAGAACCTGCTCTAACAAAATCATGGCACAAACAATTTCAGGTGGAACTGATATGAGAATAGTCTATTCATTAGTGTAAAATTCTAGTTGTTTTATGTGTGCACTTTGTAACAATGCTTTATTTCTCTGACAAACCGATCATAAAAGCTCAACTACTGACAACACAGGTTTTCTTTAATTTTATTCATTAAAAATTGACACTATCTTACCACAGGAAAAGAAATAAAACTACACAGCATAGCTCAAATCATGGCCACTTTCAGATATAAAGATTACTCTGAATGTCACTGGCTTTGACAAACTTGCGAAGGACATCTGCACTTGGAAATGGCTCCAACTGGGGAAAGAAGAGCAAAGCATGAGATTAAAATGCTGTAAAAGATTGTAACTTATGAATTCAAGGAAACACGACAATATCACAGGCCTTCCAACTTTCAGAAACTTGAAGCGAACTTGTTCAGCACAGCAAAATGTCAATGGAGGAAACAGGACTGAACCAGCATATTTACATGTTGCTCAAACTACAGTTGGTCAAAAACAACACAAAGATTCCCAGAGGACTTGATTTTAGGGGCCAGCAGACCAATACACTGATGAATCTCACTCGCAATGTGATCAGGACCAAAACAAGAACCTCCATCATGCTTGACGACGGAAGATGATACATCAGAAAATTTAGTAAGAAAGCTAATATTTGGTTTAGGGGGATGATAAATAACCCATGTGACATACTGGGTTATCACAGTCGACTTTAGAAATAGGCAATTCAAAACTATGGAAGTCATCAGCAGTGATGGGATTACAAATAGTGTTTATTGAAAACCACAGCAAGGCCCTCGCCATGTCCAGTGAACCTCAGGGAATTCAGAAAACTCTAATTAGGTGGACAAAGCTCAGCAAGAGGGCAGCAGTAGCAAAGTCTCCATAGACTTAAAAATAGAAAGTCCAGATTTTGGAATGTAATTAGATAAGAACAAAAGTGTTATTTGACAGAAATCTAGCACTACACAATGCAAAATTAACTGAAGTGTTGACAGTATATGATTGCAGGAAATATGGATCAAGTTATTAGAACTGATGGCGGTAGGGCGATAATAATAGCGCTCCACGGGCCTATTGTTTACCATTACAAGGATCGAGGACGAGGCTGTATTGACGGTAGGTGGGTACACAGAATTAATAGCAGGGTAGTGTTGTATGAAAGGAACATGGAAACAAATTACCAACATTCATGTCCATTACATGTCCACGGTATACACAACACATACAAGTAACTAAGACAGGAATGTTACAAACATGAGTATAATTATCAAAACAAGTGCGTAATCTGTGATAAGCTGTGACCAGTTTACCCTCAGACTTTTAAAATGCAGCTCACCTGTATGGACTTGCCAAGCCTGGTCAGCGCAGGCTTGTAGGTCTCCATGGTGATGGAGTCAGGGGTGACGACATCACTGTAACACTGGTAGGCGATGGTGGGGATGTGGTGGACCTGGCAGTGGCTGAGCACTGACAAAACAGCACAAGAAAAAATCATGCAACATTACTTTAAAACAACCATGGAATGGTCAAAATCAATGAAAATCTGTCAATGAGGATAGACATGAGGTATGTCTACTCTTATTTCTTTCTCAATGATTACTTGGAAAACATTAAAGGATAAGGCTGGTGTTTTTTAATGCATTTCATACCGTCAACAAATCCTATGAAAATAACAAAATCAGCAATGAATTTGTTTTGCAAACAAGTCTCGTCCATGTAGCTGATGCCCAGTAAAGCCATGTCCCAGTAGCCATAGAACTCCATTGTATTAAAAAAACTATTAAAAACAGGTCAAAGAGCCATGCTGTTGCTCTGGCAGCATATTTCATCATTGCGATGCACCAGGCCGGACGACTTTTTCCTCAAAAAAAAACAAGCCGACTGTAAACACGTACAGGGAAGTAGTTCCGCAGCACCTAAAATAATCCCCGTCGTAATGAAGAATTTGTTCCCATTTGAATTTGATTTGTTAGTAACTACACTTTTCATGGTAACAGTTAGCGATTTTTAAAATTGAAACTAGGCTACGTACACACTGCAACTAAATACGGTTGTCACTCCTCACTGGAGTGCTTAATCCTGTTACATTCACACACAGTTCGGTTATTAAGGAGAGTGACAACCGCATTCTACAACCGAACTCACTCCCTGAAAATTCAGGTGTTGACAACCGAATTTGAGAGCGGATTCGGTTAGTCCGAGTAGTGTGTACCAGAACCGGACTGGACAACTGGTTATTACGTGACGTAAGGCGCAACACTCGTTACGTTACGTAACATTATGACCGTTAATTTGAAAGAGATGGAGGTAAGTGTTGTGAGACAATTCTCAAATTTTCTATCCAGTCTGTTTCCTCAACATTGCAGTTGTTCCTACAGTTCTGCAGTCTTGCGCCCAAATGTTGTGGTTAAAAGTGTCAAGTTCATGCAGTGGAAAAGAGAATATGACGCTATACTGTCAGTGGCCGTTGTTATGGAAAAATTGACGCCTCTGGTTACTGGTGTTACTGGTGTCAAGTAAACTGAAAATACAGGCAATGGTAGCCGCCATATTGGTCTGAAGTAAACGTTACTATTACATTACTTACAACCATTGCGAGATCGGAGGAGTGGAGTGACTCCTGTTACCCATACATACACAGTCTGGTAATTTTACGCCACTCTGCTCCAGTGTGTACCAGACATATGTGAATTCACTCTCATTCATGAATTCGGTTGTCACTACCGAATTCTGGCAGTGTGTACGTAGCCATGTCTTTGTGAGCTGTATTTAAAGGTTTGTAGCTTACAATGGGAGCCAATGACTTCCGGTTTGAAAGCTAAAAAGTGTACATGGGAAGTCGGAAAGTAATGGGAGTAGAGCAAACGCATTGTTGAATTTGTTATTTTCATAGGATTTGTTGACGATAAGAAATGTATTTAAAAACACCAGCCGTATCCTTTAAGACCCAGATTCACTGAAGGTTTGTGCACGGAAGAGCATGCTATAACACTAAAATAACCAAATCAGAATGCCATGCTATTTACAAAATGTGCTTAACTTTGCAACACCAACTCCCCCAAATAATTTGATCACAATATAAAGGTGGCATAAAGACGTTGCACAAAGAGTTTGACTATTCAGAATGGCTGCTATCATTGCTGCAGACGCAAGTATTGTCGAAAGCAAGTCAAGCAAGCATGGGAAGAGGGTTTTCCATCCTAGAATCTCAAATCAGATCAGGGAACACTCCAAAATCGCAGCCATCTCTTTAAGTCTCAGTCAGTAGAAAAACGGTGCTGTACCTGCAGCTGGAAGTCCAGTGACCATGTTGGGCTGCTCCAGTGACGGGCAGAGGGCCTGGCTACTGGACGCACTGGTCTGAAGAGAGCGAAGGAAGGGGACGGAACTACTGGAGAGATAGTCTGGTGTCTTGTACTCAGCCACAGGGCTATCTGACAGTACCATCACATTCAGCCCTCTCTGCTGAAGACAGCAGAATACCTACAAAAGACAGAAAAAACCTCAAGACACCAAGTCTACTGTATTCTATTCAACAATACCTTGGATGTTACGCTGCATTCCAGAGATGTCGGAAAGTTGGAATTTCTGACCTCCTACTAGGAAAAATACAATGGAACAACCATTCCAAATCTGAATTCCAAGTAGGAGCCTGATATATTAGTACTGTAGCGGGCAATTGGATATTAGATATCGGCCAGTCAATTTTGTCCCCCTCCAAAAACATAAAAACAGTCTATAAAACCCACACATTTTCTATGGAAATTATTATTTATTCAGTTAGATTATTCAGTTAGATTACAAAAATACTGGTATTGGCATCGGCCTTCAAAATCAAATATCGGTCAAACCGTACTTCCACATGAACCTTTATGTCAAGTAGCTATTATGTCTGTGGCAATGAATGAGTTATATAAATTTACCTTTTCAGTCCACTGAAAAAGCTGGTCTTCTGCAATGTAGCAAGTCACTTGGCATATCAAAACCTTCAAAAGGAATGCAAGAGAAAGTTTATGCAACTTCTGTTTGAATGAAGTTTGCAGTTTACTCATGAAAGACATTTGTGTTTCAGACAAACATACATACATAGGACTGTAACACAGAGATGATAACTACTACCATAACTTAAGGTGTCCTGCCAGTGAATTTGACATCCCCTGATATTTGAACATTACAATGTGATATACAACGTCACAATTTAACTGTTGCAGCGCGACCTCATGATTTAGGCTGATAGACATATTTTTACATAAAAATCTAGCCTAGTGCAGCTTTAATGTCATTTCAAAACCAGACACACATTTTGAAGTGATTTTCGCAACTATTTTGCTTAGTGAGTCACTCACTGAAGTGTTGTCCTTGTGTCTGTAGAACACACATGCTGACTCCTCGCTAGTTTGCCCACCGACCTGAGTCCTCTCATTCCAAAGTGATGCATGTCCTACTGCATCCCAGTTTGCAGAGTTGAGAACATATACTGACAAAAACCCTGGTAAGAAAGATCCTGTCAGACTTAATCTGCACACAGTTGAGCAATACAAACAAATTTGTACAAAAGTACGATGGGGAGCACCAAAACTGTGGAGAGAAGTCTGGGCATGTGAGGTAACTACGTAACTACTAAACAACTAACTACTAAACTAATAACTTCTCTTCTTAACTACTCATTTCTTCTTTGCCTCAATAAGTCCTATGGCTGTTTATTTTACACACCCTAACAATGCTGTAATCCATACTTTTTCCCATGCTGGCCATTCATACATTCTACTCAACATGTAGAAATCAACAGTTGCATAGGTTTAAAACCCCCAATTTGCTATATTCTTGTTTATAATCTAATTTTATGTTTATATCCTATTCTTCCTTGCTTTATCATGTTACTCTTTGCTTTTGCAACAGCCCAACTTTCCCACAGGAATCATTAAAGTTTAATTTTATCTTAACTCATCTTATGCTCAAAAGGGTTCATCACAGACACTGTTGCAGAGGAAAGCCAAGAGGGTGACATATTCTGCTGACTTCCCACTCTCCCAGCAGCTGAGAGCCACTTACTGGCAGCATTATGGCCCACAGCGAGGATGAAGTCTGAACACTGAAGCCGTTTGCTTCCAGACCTCAGCAACTCCTCGACTTCAGGGCTCCACTGCAGATGAACCTCCCTGATGAAAACAGTGATGTGGGTTATGGAACATTATGTTTATCCTGAAAAGAAAAGTCCTTTGCAAAGGACTGTACATTTAAAAGGTGCAATAAGTAAGATGTTTACTGTCCGCAGTGTTTCCCACACTTAGGCTTTACATAGCTAGGTTTGGAGGCCCATTTTAATAGTTTTTGAATCCGTCCAAGACAGAGAAGCCATCCGCTATTGACTAACTAGAGGACATGACTCTGCCCCTCCCCTCCGTGTTCGCTCCGCTGTATCATGCCACGCACCTGCAAGAAGGGGATGTAGGCTACACAAGCGCACGCGCTCCTCCCGTTGTGAAAACGAAAGTGAAACTTAAAATTCTACAATTTGCTCCAAACTTCATGTGTTCGTAATGTATGGACCATTGGTACGAAAATGTGTAAAACTGCCCCGCACTGAGATAGAAAGTTAACATGAAGCCTACATATTGCCCATGTTGAATTCCACTGGACACACTGCACACTGCCCCCCAACCTCAAAATGGCAAAAAGTAATAAACCAGTAAAAACTCTATCCAAATTTGAATTTAGTTGACCTGCCACAAAGCTGCTGCTAAATGTAGTTAAATTACTGGTTCAATTATGTGTAGGCTAGTGAAACTACTAACCAACACGGATGTAAGCCTACATTAAATTGTTTATTTACATTTTAACTACAGAGCCATAATGGTTAGAAACTATGGTTTGACATTTGTTTGTACTTCCATTTATATTTGTTCAGGAATTAACTTTCTACTTCAAATTCAATCCCCTCCTGTCTCATTAGCTAGCTGGCTAATGTTACCTCTTCTCTTCCAGCTCTCTGCGGATTTGTTCATCTTCATCGTTTTCATCAAAGTCCTCGTCGTCTTCCTCCACAGCTCGGGAATAAACTGACACAACCTCTCCGAAAAACGTAGCCATATTCGCTGCTGTTCTAGAGCTGGTTTATTTAAAGTTATTCACTGTTTCAGTTCGCAGCTACGGATCCACACTGTATCAAAGCTATCTTCTTCTTCTTTCTTCTTGTTTCATATTTTCAGCAGCTTGCACACTTCCAGGTGTATTACTGCCATCCACTGGTCAAAAATAGATTATTTATATGCGTATCAAGGCTTCCGCAAGCCAGAACCACAACAAGGATACTTCCGGTCTGATTTTTCAGAATAAAAGCGTAATTTCTACAAATTCACTGCACTCAAATATTAGAATATGTAGTAAATATGTAGAAAGTTCTTCTATAAGTAATAACTGTTCTAATAATTTTTCTTAAAGTTCCCCCCTACTTTTAAATAGAGATTTATCATTTTTGGTCTAGATAGGTTACACAGACTAAACATTACACAGGTCACCTTTCATTGCTGCTGCACAAGATATATGTCAAAATACTCCTACAGGGAGTGGGTGTAGTGACAAGACAAATTATAGTAGGTGTTATGGGTGTTATTATTTTTTATTATTATTTATTTCCACGGCTTGACATTAACTATTTTGCTCACCAGCCACTGTGGCTAGTGGTTTTCCAAAGTTACTAGCCACTCAGCATTTTCACTAGCCACAATTTTGTTGTTGGGAAATTATGGTAATTACGAAATTACCAATGAGCAGACGAATGAGCAAACACCGTGTGCAGGTAGTGCTCATGGGAGTTGTAGTGTTGTAGTGTCACATTGCAATGAGTTTATTATTTCAGATGCCTTTGGAGAAGACTACAATTAAAAAAAATATATAGACCCCAGTAGAATTCTAGAATGTTGCTGCAGTTCACTGGGAATTCTCACTTAAATCAGCATTTTCTTGCTCATTCCAAACAAACAGCTATATCTCTAAAATAAAAAAAAATTGACAATCACAAATTTTTCCATTTAAAAAAACATAACTTTCCCTTTAATTTGGTACCAAATACATGGCAAGGCGATTCAGGGTGTCTCCTTACTTCAGTGTCAACATTCACAGTATGACAACAACAGATCCTTCCTATCTTGGCTAACGATAAGCTTTCAAAATCCATACAAAACCTCCAGCGCCTCAACCCACACAGTAATAAGATCAGACAGTAATAGTCGACAAACAAATACGGATAAAAGTCACCGCAACCCGGTCAGTCCTCCTACCGACTCTTCGGCGCACTGCCTCCCGGAAACCAGCGTCCGTCTCCGGCGGTGAGAGGCAGGTAGTCCCGCTGTTTAGTGAAGGTGATCTTGTGTCTTGTTTTATCGAGCAAGAACAAACAATTTCGATCAAAACACTTCAACTCACAATGTCTTCGTAACTTTCCACTACATACGGCGGGTCAGGTTCTGTCTCACAGCACAATCTGACAGCTTCCAGAAGGTTTTAAATGCGTGACGCTTAGCCGGTGAAGCCATTTTTAGATCTACCGCTGGAGGACGACTAAACCCGGGGAAAATCAAATTTCTCCGTGTCACCAGATAAATGTTCCAGTTCCGGTTCATCGACTGAAGTATATATAAAACAAAGCTGATAACTTGATTTTCAGTTTTTGGTACATTTTAAACGATTTAAAAATGACGGGCGCTCTTGGGCGCTATAGTGAAATATAGAACGGGCGCTCTCGGGCACTATGGAGTGTAGAGGGATATAGAATGCCACCCGCCAAAGTGGCTAGTAAGAGTGACTGAGTTACACGCCACTGCTGAATTCTACCCGCATTTGGCGGGTGGGCGGGTGCTGATGTCAAGCCCTGTTTATTTCTATTTTTTATTGTTATCCTTACTTATGTATTGTATCTTGATTTCTTTGTTTTTAATGTTATTTTACATACAATATATATATGTGTGTGTTTGTGTTTATGTGTTTCATGTGAAGCACATTGAATTTGCCTTGTATATGAAATGTGTTATATAAATAAAGCCTTAAAGACCTGTACTTTAACAACACTAACATTTAGGCCCAAGCAGTTTTAGAAAAATCATGGCAGGCCCTCAAAGTTGGCCATACTGCAAAACTGTGACATTTTTTAATTAAATTAGACACTACACATAAGACACCACACACATTTGAAACACACACACAATAGTCTCAGGTCAAGTCTTTTTCACAGAGAGATGTTTATTGTCACTGTTTCAATAGAAAGTGTGACTGGGAAAAAAAAGTCGTGGGTGTGACAAATTAGCTACGAAATATATAAATAAGAATAAAGTGTCAAAGGTGCAAGACAGAAGATGTAAAACAACTGCAGATCTTTCTTGGTCATGGTTGAACACATCAGCTGCGGTCCCTCTGCATCCTTGCTTGCCGAGTCTGTTAGGTAGTTTGCCCAAGACAAATTAGGCTACATACACCCATAATGTAATTACAGAATTAACTCATACATTATGCACTTTCACTTTTCACTCTAAGTGAAGGAACTACATATCACAAGATTGCAGTCACACTGACCTTCAATACACAATCTCTTAAACACAAGTACAAGACATTTACAAACATCCTATTAAAAAAAGTACTACTGTATATGCTATAAGAAATGATCATTCTCTTGTTTGGATGAAAAATTGTGTCTGCAAACGGTGAGCTCCTTAAAGTAGTTACACCAGTGTAGACCTTTTCACTCCAATGTTGTACTTTTTCCAACATCACTGGCAACATTTCTTGCTTCATTTAGAAAGATTCTAGCAACGACAAAAACATTAGCATATCGGAATACAGAGAGCAGGTAAAAAATACAACTTTTAAGACTTTTCACAGTTGTGGGTGGTTTGTACCACAGTGTGGGTAAAGTCTAAAACCACCCCTAAATGATGGCAACTAAACCCCACATGAGTTGAACTCATTCTCTATTTTTTGTCGCCAGGAGATGCGTGATATCTCTCACTCTTCATCACATCACCATCCCCCATGAAATAGGCTACTTTACATTTTGGAAAGAAATACTTTAATCTGCAAGATCCTCATTCTTTTTTTTTTTTGTCTCCATCTTGGTGCTAAGCAGTTGTTGATCTGCTGTTTTTGCATTGCACTTCCCAGAGATCACCTGTCAATCAAACAGTGTGGCCAGTACTGTGACGTCTTTTTCCTTGGATTTTCTGTTGATGAAGTTTGAATTTCTGTAGGTGGCGCTCTTTTCTTTGTCTGTTCAGACATGGTGGCTGCTCATGTGCTCATGCTAACTACCCAGTTCTTCTATTAATTCTAAACAAATCGGAAACGTAAAATGCATCACTTCATGTGCGACAGAGTATTTTTCCCAGAAAAGACCTACCAGACACCGGGTGTTTAGAACAGCAAATGTAAGCTTTCATGAACTGGCTATAGGTTGGATAACTATTGTGTTATATCAGTCAGCCACAGCAAAATAGGCATTTATTTATATGAGCATGTCAGATACTTTGATGATGAGTTGTAATTTAAAGATAAAGCAAATTAAAGGAACAACACAGAGTTCCATATACACACACACGCTTCTGTCCTGTTTATACAGCTTGGCCTTTGAGAACACTATGTACCCAGTCCCAGCTGAGTCCAGCTGAATGAATGGCTGTGTGCTCTGTCCTGCCCAGAATCACAAATCATGCTGATTGTCTGGGAAGGAAGCGAAGCCTAAGACCCAAGATGAAGGCAGAGAAGGAGGCTCCTTCAAAAGCCAAAGCCATTCCCCAAATTTTACCGCTTGTGTGTCTCCTTGTTTTACTCCACCCAGGTATGTTACATTTTCTAATTTTTCGAGCCATTAAAATTTGCTGATGTAAAGGGATAGGCTTCACATGAGGTGAGACGAAACTGAAGTGAACAAGTGGTTGAGTGTCTACCTTTTGCCACATTTGCTTGACTTAAATTTAGACATAATGGTTTGGAATTTAGTTTCATGTTCATGCTTTGCCTTTGAAACATTTTGTGAAAATTAACTTTACACATGCTATGATCTGACATTACAGCAAAAAAGTAATAAAAAAAAATGAAGTCTGATTACAGTTACAAATTAGATTTTTGATTGCAGTTAATATGAGGGAATCAAAAATTACAAGTTGCAGAGAAAGTTTTTAAACATATTTGTGTGTGCACTGGAATGTGAAGTCATTTTCAACATGGGTGGATGGTCACTCAGTGACACTAGAGAATATGAACAAAATGAACACTGGAAGTGGAAGTGCTGTGCAGTGTCAGGGCTGTTCTGGGTTATCAGTCCACTTCATCTGATTCTATTGGTCATAGACGAGGTAAAAAACAGTCTTTTAGTTCAACTCTTTGCTCAACCCTGATGCAGTGGTGCTTAACACCAACTTGTTGGATAGCACAATTAGAGGATTCTAGCTCCCAGCAGATTATGGAAACCATGAAAATACACCAGTATACATTACCAAAAAGATACTAAAGGCATTCTTTGCACATGGTTTTACAATATTTGTAGCTGGAGCAGGTGGACTCAAACTTGGCTATAGTATCAATGGTATCACTTGGGAGCGAACTGAATGGCAACTTCAAAGTTACATACTTTTACTACACACAAGCAAATTCAAGTAACAAAAAACAAGTAACATAGGTAATACAGCATAATTGTGCCTCCAGGCTATTGCAAAACCAATATTTTCAGATGTTTTGCAGCATGGTTATTTGGAGCTGTGGTTTGTCCTGCCATTGTTGTCGCTACCAGCAGAATCATTGGACTGCTCTGTTTCTGCCAAGCTAGCATGGCGCCTGTGCTGCTCTCAGTGCTCTTTTCATGAACTGCCAAGAAGGAAATCAGAGCAAACAATCCCCACTTTTGTTGGCTCATCCTGGCCCTCCCTAGGGACTGACAGCTGTTACCATAGCAATGTGAATCTGCCATGCAAACTTGCTCCAGTACACTCCAGTGGAGGTGGGAGATGCCCACACCAGCCTTCAGCTAGCAAGCACTCACCACTGTAGTTGACAGAACAATAACATTGGCATGCACAACAGTGAAGACTATTCACAACTTGCCCGCATGCATGAACCCCTCGTCAATGATCTCTGTGACGCTGTTTGAAGATCTGGTGAAACAGAAGAATGCATTAAAGTTTAAGTTATGTTGGTATAATTACAATGAAGTCGAACTTGCCCAAAATAGAAACACAGTGGAACATGTCGCCGCAAACAAATTTGTGTATACTTTCTGCAGTTTTGTATTGTTCGTTTATTGACTAACTAGACTACAGACTAATCAGTGCTAAATTTACATGAACTGCTTATTTTAGAATAAATATGATTTAAAGGAAAAAGAACAGTACTATAGGTCTTAGGGGAGACAAGAAAGTCAAGTGGTCTTTCAACTTCAGACACCTATGTCCAGGTGATTGTTTTCCACTTCCTTCAAGTCCTTGCAACTATGCAAGCCATACTTGGGGATCATTGGATGACCTGAACTGTAGCACTTACATGAGTGACTATGAACACCTTTTTCAATCTACTAATGAGGTGCTTTAGATTGTTCTTAATGTGAAGAAGCTCAGGCTGCATTGCAGGCACAGCTACCGGAAGGTTAGTGGCTGATCCTCCTCTTAAAGTCCTAGACAGCAGACAGTGGGATTTAATTTAATAGGGCCCACAGGATCTGTTGGAGGATGCCATGCTGGTATTCCAATTGTGAACATAATTTCTCTATTTCAAACACAAAATCGTTGTTTCTCCCTGTTGTCTGGACCATATTTTAGTCATCAACCAACATTCAGTATTTTTTTCAATGGAGTAACAACTTTGTAACAAAACACACTTTCTTTGAAAAGTTTAATGTCTGTTCACATTATTTCTGTAAATCTATCTCTAATTAGTAATTGCCTAAAATGGACTTTTGTATGAAATTAAGTTGTCGAAAGGGAGACAATAGGTTTTTTTTGCTGTAGCAAAACTATTGTTTATTACTGAAGATAAATGATAACACAGTGTTAGGCATTTATTATATAGGCATAATCAGATTGATCAATCAAAAAATCAATCAATAAATTAATACATTTTATAAATAATAAATAAACAATGTTTGCACTGCACTTCCCAGAGATCACCTGTTAGTCAAACAGTGTGTCCAGTACTGTGATGTTTTCATCCTTGGATTTTCTGTTGATGAGTTTGAATTTCTGTAGGTGGCGCTCTTGTCTTTGTCTGTCCAGCCATGGTGGCTATCGCTTCTAACAACCCAGTTCTTCTTCTGTATATTCCAAACAAACCAGAAATGTAAAATGCATTACTTCCTGTTCGAAAGAGGATTTTTATCTGGGAAAGCCCTGCACGACTCCGGGTGTTTAGAGCAGAAAATGTAAAACCAATCTAATGCAGGAATCTCTCCTCTACATTTCTATGCAGGTGGGGTGCTGGCAGTGAATATCACGAGCCCCAGCACCTTTATTAGAGGGACATTAGGAGGGGAGGCCCTTCTGTCTGTCCGCTACATCAGTTTCAGCCCTGATCCACCGGTCATCAAGTGGCAGCTCAAGAGGGAAAAGCCTGTCACTGTGGTCCAGTCCATTGGTACCGACATCATTGGGAACCTGAGGCCCGAGTATCGCGACCGCATCCTGGTGTTTGAGAATGGAACTCTGCTTCTCCACAACCTCAGACTCTCTGATGAGGGAACATATGACGTAGAGATCTCCATCACAGATGATACCTTTGCAGGGGAGGACAGCATCACACTCACTGTGGATGGTAGGAGGACATGTTCTACTGTAATATTATAAAATGAATGTAACAGTGTGATCAGTGCTACAGTTCATTTCCTTTAGTCTGAACCATAGTGGAAAAGACAGGCAGTCAGACACAATCTGAAAGCTTGAAGCTTAGTTATGAAAGCTTGAAGCTAGTTTTGCAAAAATTAATTTGTACTCGTGTTTGAGGTTCTGTGGTCATAAGAAAGTTTTTCTTGATATAAAACAAATCTATCTTTGTAATTCCAGTTTGAATACTTGTGATTTTTAATGCTTGAAACTTAATGTTTGTATTAGTCTGATTAATGGTTATCATGTTCTTTTGATTTTTTAAATCTTTTTAACCAGAGCCATCTGAAAGCTATAAACTATTATGCCAGCAATTCAATTAATTTAGAGATAAGTACACCATGTATGAATTGAGCAGGCACCCCCTTGAATTGTCTAGTATCAGTTTAGAGACTAAATATCTACTGTCAGTATCAGTCATAACATCACATAGAAATGTTTTTACCAAGGAAGGTAAAATTAATTACTAAGGTATCTGTACATGCTTCCTTTAGGGGCCATCAACCCAACCCATTCTCATTCCCAACTCGTCCTATGGTGACTCTTTGTCAAATCCCTTGGCGTCGCTATAACAATGCTAAAGGTACCCTTCTGCGTCTGTATAGGACGCACCGGGTGTTCCATAGACTCCATGGTAAAACCTATCGCGGCAGTATTGGACACCAGCAACTTTCTCTCCTGGACCACGGAACACACAGTCTGGCATACACTTTCTGCCCAAATAAGGCATTCCGGTTTGATGCATTTCTTTGCTTGAGCTCTTTGGTGCTAATATTAATAAAAAAATAAAAAAAAATGGTTAGTATGGTTGTAGATCAATTTCGAGGCCAAATGAAAAAAAAAATCGCTTGCATTTACCATTTGATGTCACCTGCTAGATAAATAAATACATTTGGCTCATAACCTATATAACAAGTTATTTCAGTTGCATCTCAATAAACTCCATAAAAGATAGCACTTGATAACGACTATCGTTACATCTACTTTACAATAAGCACAATTTAAATAGAAGAACGCAGCCGGATGTTCCGTTTCAAAGCGTCTTTCTGCCCGTGAAACACAGTTTATGAAATCGTGGCAAAATAGCACCAACAAAAGCATATTTGTGTAATTTTTTTGATTATATCCTGAGTAGTGCTTCAGTAGCAAAACGGCAAAAATAACTGTGCAATTAAATGATTAACAGTAACGAACTATAAGGTATTTCATAAACATGGCAGGATTGTTCAATCATCGTGAATTTACTGCATGGAATTCCTGGAATGCGCTTTTACGCGCACACTCATCTCATATTTCCTATAGCCTCTCGTAGAGTTATGCTGATTGGTGTTTATGTCCATGTTTATTGCCTGCACACCCGTTTAACCTGGTTTGGACATAAACAACAAGCATCATCATGTGCCAGAAAAATCAGATTTGTTCTCTGCTTGCTAACAGCGCCACAGCAGCCACTGTATCATTACGCACAGCCATTACGCACCACTATATATTGTGAGCCATAATAGCTTACTGATTGATCACACATGATTAGGTCTAATTTATGATCCGATAGGCGTTATTCTTATTTCCACATTACTGTACAATTTGGTGACATTATGTAAACCTATTTACTCGCGCTAGAATAAAAATCCTGCTTGGAGAAAAAAGGATGAGGAGGAAGATGAACTTGTTAGAGCTATTGCAGCAGGAATAGGAAGGTGAGGTTATTCCAGACAGGACTTTCGATTAGTAAAATGGTCTTTGCACATATTTTCTATCAGAAATATAGTTTACTAGTATTATTATTGGATTACACAGTGCCCCGCTCTTGCCCCCAGTTTCTGTGTCTCACTCTCCAGGCCATTTTTTTTTCATTTGGCCTCGAAATTGATCTACAACCATATTAACTATTTTTTTTATTAATATTAGCACCAAAGAGCTCAAGCAAATAAATGCATCAAAACAGAATGCCTTATTTGGGCAGAAAATGTACGCCAGACTGTGTGTTCCGTGGTCCAGGAGAGAAAGTTGCAGGCGTCCAATACTGCCGCGAGAGGTTTTACCATGGAGTCTATGGAACACCCAGTGCGTCCTAGTTGGTCCTAGTCCGAGTTGGGAATGAGATCAGGTTGATCAACTACAGGCACATTATTGGGTTCCACTGTTATGTGTATAATGCTGGAAATTGAACTTAAAATCTAAGTTGTAATATTAGTTTAAATTGATGTTAAAAGCAATTTAATTTAATTTTAATTAATTAAAGATTACCATTAACGGTGAATGCCGCCATGTTGCTGTGAGACAGCTCTGTCTTGATAAAGTTGGGGTTCAGAAATCTTGCCCCAGTTCCTGACTCGGAATTCCCAGTTGATGAAATGTTAGTTGAAGTCAGAACTTCCCAGTTCTGACTTTGAATGGAAGGTGGCATAATTCTTACATCATAAGTCCAACTGACATGAAACATGCTACAGAAATCCAGGTGTCCTTACAAATTACACTGATAGGCCTAATGGGGGCAAGATGCATAGAATTTTAAATGATTAGCCTAAACAATGACTGCATTATGTGTGGGGGATGGCATGTTTCTGTTGCCTTCTTCATTTTTGTGATGTTATTTTATGATACATTGACATCTACTGTGTTTGTGTGATATATGTGTAGATTGTCATAGCTCACTGAATCTCCCACAGAGCCCATATCCAGGCCCTATATCCACATGGAGTCTTCATCAGTACTGGAGCTCAGCGAGAACTTCATCCTCAACTGCTCCCATGACAATGGAACCAGGACTACATACAGGTGGTCAAAAGGCGGGAAACCACTGACCAATGAGACGCGGTTCCTGTTGTCACCTGACCAGAAGCTCCTGACCATCACACGAGTGTTGATGGCAGATGATGACATCTACAGCTGCACAGTGGAGAATCCTATAGGCAGCATAAAGAGCCTGCCAATCAAATTGACTGTCTACAGTAGGTGATATTGCCTTGACTACATGTGTCAGTGGTTGCAATGCCAAGAATAGGGAATGAAGCCTCTTCAAGGAAATACATACTGTGCTAGAAATATGAGGTGGGCAGCAAGATAAGCAGTGGATCTGTTACCCATACTGTATATTGAGAGAATGTACTGGATTATTTATCCCAGTAGAAGAACCTAGAAACACATCAAGCAAGCAGTTTGAAACATTTTGAGGCATAGTTCAATGTGAAACATATTTGCATATTACATTCCAGTTTGATATATTTTATCATCAATCCAATGAGATTTGAAAGACAAAATGGTCATGGTCATTAACTATGACTAGTCCCTACCCGGGGATGCGCGCGCCACAACTACGTGCAGACTTCCAGGGATGTGCGCACCACAACTCCGCACAGATACCCGGGGATGCGCGCGCCACAACTATGTGCAGACTTCCGGGGATGCGCGCACCACAACTCCGCGCAGACTTGCCAAGAAGGCGCATAAACGGCGTAAATTTGTGAAAATGGAAAAATCAGCTCCGTCAGTCCCTGTCTATGCCAATGCTCAATGGCCATGTGCAGTTTCAGATTGATTGGCCAACCCATTGAGAAGCAAAATGGATGCGGACGGACAGACAGAGTTTTCCTCATTTATAGTAGGATAGTAGGATTACTAAAAGCACAGTTCCTTGTACAAGCATTTTCAGTAGCTCACATAAGGCAGGTGATTTTGATCTTATGATAATACATGTAAATTAATCCTCAAGCTAATCCTCAAGCCTTTCACTGCTACCTATGTGTGGATGGGTCTACCCAGAGCAAATTAGTATACTGCTATTATTTATTATGAGATATAACAATCCTGTCCTAGGATTTTGGATATGAGTGATCCTTGGCTTGATCTAGGGAGGCGTCCAAGTAGCAATGGTGCACAGAATAGGGGGAAGGTGATGTAACACACTCTGGCAGCCCTGTTATAGTTCATCAGCTCTTGGGCAATAGTGTCTGTGAACAGCTGATTGAGTGTCTAATTTTTGTGCTGTTTTGACTGGGGACGCATCATTTCACCACTGATGTATCTGATTGATTTTGTGTTGAGATAATGTCAGCTTGTTAGCTAGCTAACCATAGTATCTGGTCAGCTAACCATCACTACCACAAGACCTCAGGTGTGGTTAACACAAAAACCCTTCCTGGGGTGCTTTATTGGTGAATAAGGAAAACAAAACAATTTAACCAAGCTGGTGGAGCGCGGATGACTGAGTAGGGAGCCAGAGGGGTCCAGTGCGTAGGGACAGGTAAGGGGGCCAAGCGTGATTAGGATGCTTGGAAAGTGACAGGCAGGTGGCGCAGTCATCCTGGTGGCCTTAGGCATTGTCGGTTTAAGTTTGTGGGAAGACAGAACAAGTCTGAGAGATGGAGCAGTGCTGGTTATGGAGTAGCTGACCTTGGACTGAGTCATGGCTAGAAGGTATCTGCATTTTGTTGACGTGACGTGGAACTCTCGTTGGTGCTGGCACTCTGTTGACTGCAAGGAGGTGACTGTTGCTAGGTACTAGTGCGCTAACCACAAAGATGGCACAGTTTATTGGAATTTAACATATTTTTCCCACGGCGCAGCCAAGGGCATCACGAGCCAAATTCAGGTCAGACAGGCAGTCAGTCAGTCAGTCAGTCAGTCAGGTAACGCTTAGATGACGCGCTTCGTCAGATGGCCTCTACATGGCGTTTTTGACTGTGAGATGCAGTGTTTTCCCATACAGAGGCACAAAATCAAAAGTTGGTCACAGTGTAGAAATTGATCTAAATCGATCTCTAATGCACCTGATGTGCGCATCACATCATGTCTGTAATTTAGAGATGTACAGACAGCAGACCAGCAGCATTGAACTCAATCCACAGTCTCCCGGTGTGAAAACAAAAGTGAAACTTATCATTCCACAGTTAGTAACGGGGATTTGTAGACAGTAACTCGTCTTCGCTGCCCTACAAACTTAAGGTAGGTGACATCTTGTGGTATTTAAGTACACGCGCCATGGGTCTGTACAGGATCTGTGCTTGTTTCATAAACAAAGTAAAGTCAGATTACTCTTCTCTTTGCTGACTGATCGTTCACTGTGAATGCCTCCACAATTTGGCAGATTGTCCAGTTTCTGATGCTTATGGAGAGCTACAAAATGTATACTCTGTATGGATGTGCTTTCAAATGTATATTTAATAAGTACAATACTTCAGCAAAAACATACGTAAAAAGTAAAACTACTGACTTTAAAAAATAGGCTACTCTAAAAGTACAAGTACATAAAAAAGCTACTCAATTACAGTAACGGGAGTAAATGTAATTAGTTACTTCCACCCTTGCTAGTAGTGATTCTTATTATTAACACAACAAAAGAGAAAGAGCATTGCGCGGGTTCTTCTGTTTCCAATGGACAAACATGTATGACAGGCGCTCTTCGGAATGGGCAATAAACAAAAATAATATCTGCTGAAGATCCAAGATCCGAAGGTAGAGGCTTATTTTACCTTTTTAATTTTTACTCTTTGTTCAGCCATGTAGTCAATAAAGGCATTTTCATTTTTTCACCTAATCAGAGCGCCTCTATGATTTTTATTCTGATATTCTGTGCAATTGCCTACAGCAACATCAATGTCAGACAGCTACCCTAATCCACTACAGAGAGCGACACAGACCAACTCTCGCGAGAGACATGGCTCCTCAACAAAATGTGGATACCCTCTAGCCATGACCCTTCTAGCCATGGCCCTTCTAGCCATGACCCTTTTAGCCATGACCCTTGGACTGCCTTCCCTGCTTCGTTTGTAGGCTACCAGGATGACTGTGAGGCTGTCGTCTTCTTCTGGGGGGTCTTGTGTGGTGGTCACTGGCTGGTGCCGGTTCCAATTATAGGCAGAGGTAATGGGCCCTATTGGTTGTTGTTTGTCACTAAGTAGCGTGGGTTCTAGCATGTCTAAATAGAAATAGAAAACCAATGTAACCAATGTAGGGCTCATACTTGTCATTGGGCAAAATACAGGAAAAAAAATAAAAATAATGATGGTTCAAGCAGATTCCACAGTAATGGTGGTAATGGATTTTCTTGGACATTTTCTTGGACAAATTCACCAGATTTTTAAACCCTGCACTCATGAAGTCATACTGTGGAAAAACATGTGGAATCACTATGAGCTGGCTCAACAAATTTGTGACCTGCCTATGATGAGAAAGGTTGTGAGATCTAGTCCTGGGTGGTGCAACCATAATGCGACACTAATACAGCTATGTATGCTGGCTGGTTTTTGTGAAGTTCTTCAAAAGGCTAAATTTCATTTTCTCTCTTTTTTCCTTTTTTTCCTCATAACTAAACTATGCTGTTCCTGGTTGCCGCATTGCTGCTAGCAGCTATAATTATTTCTTTTTTTAAATTTTTTATGAGGATAGTTTTTTCAGAAATAGTTTTAGTTGGAACTATATTGGAGATTTTCTCTAAACCAGCCTTTGCTTCATTTATAAATGAAAAGACATTTTTATATGGCAAGTTGTTATCATCAGCAAAACAATAGGAAGCACTGATGAGCATGCAGCAGCTAAGTCACTGAAGTGGACCAGGAAAAACAAGGGGCAAACAATGGAGCCCTGCAGGACACACCATGTTATTATTACCCAATCAGATGTCCAGCAACAAACTGCTGTCTAAACTATAGTAAGATCATTTGTGTAGTACAATGTCATGATTAACAGTGTAAATGGCTAAGTCTACAAAAATTACAACAGCATTTTCATTATTGTTCAGAGCAGAGAGGATTTGTTCAATCAGCTGAAGGACCGCCATATCTGTTGAATATATTTTCTAAATCTATACTGATGATCATGCAGAATGGATGAGTCCCCAGACTTAAAAAGGGGCCTTTGCAATATTGAGGTCCTTTGGAATAAATGCATTTATCAATACACTGGATATGATGTAACTACCCCTTGGTTAATTTGGTCGCCAAGGAGGTTATGTTTTCGGTGCTGTTTGTTTGTTTGTTTGTCTTTTAGCAGGATTACGGAAAAACTACTGGCCCGATTTTCATGAAACTTTGTGGAAGGGTGTAGCATGGGCCAAGGAAGAACCCATTAAATTTTGGAGCGGATCCTGATCCGACTCACGAACAAGCAATAATAGCACGAACCTTGGCGGAGGTCTGCGCTCTCCGAGTGCCCTTCTAGATTAAGTCACACTATTACACAGAGGCCCCATATGTGCGGGCTTTGAGTATGGCTACTACCAAACTAAAGTGCAAACAAATTCTAATGCTTATGCTAATGTACAAGAATGCTACAAGGCTAATTCTAGCACAAGGCTACCTCATTATTTCTTACAGGCCTTGTTTATGTGGGCTCAAAATCATACTACCACACAAGTGTGCAAACAAATTCTAACTCACTAATGTTCAAGCATGCTACCAAGTTATTCTAACACAAGGCTAACACAGTTAGGCTATCTGCCTACCAGTTAGACTATCTAACTCACTAATGTTTAAGCATGCTACCAAGCTAATGCTAACACAAGGCTAACCCAGCTAGGCTATCTACCAAGCTACTTGTGCCCCAGTTAGCATGTTTCCTTCTCATCCACAACCACTCACTAGCTCTCATGGCTGCTTCTGACAGTCTTCACTGCCTGCTTTAAACTTGGATGCCTAATTCACCAAGGAGTGCTATTGTTGATCTGCCTACAAATCCTCTGCAGCCGACTTCTAAAGGGCACAATCTCACCTTCCAGCCTCGCTTCTTCGGCTGCTAAATCAGAACTTGAGCATTTCCTCTCATAAGCTTCATCTACTGCATGGCACTATGAGCTCCACAAAATTCACAATCCGCTGTGACTCTGACACTATTTCCTTGAGGATTACAAGGCTTTCCTTTCAGGGAAAGCCTATGCCAAGCTGCTGGAAAGGAGACTCCCACCGATTGTCGAAGCTCAGATTCAGGAGGAACAGGGCAGATTCAATTCTGGTCACAGAACAGTACGGGGTGTTCAGTTCATAGCATGAGGTAGTTGATAATGAAGAAGTTTATAATTGACTGTTCAGTTCATCGCATAAGGTAGTTCATAATGAAGGTGCTTATAATTGACCGTTTAGTGTCCCCCAGTGTTCATGCAGTTCTTACTAGCATATAGTAAGTTCAGGGTGAGATTTTTGTCCTGTTTATAACTGTTTATGACTATTTATTGTTGGCTGTGCTTAAAAAAGCATATGTTGGTTAGATAAAATCTAGGTTGCTGTTTTTGTACTTCATTATTATTGATGTCATTGTAAAACCATGAGTTTAATGCTTTAATATTTCAACAATAGCAATAGCAATTATTACAAGGGTTACAAAAGTAAGAATTTGGGGTATTTTTAACATATCAGTCCAAACCACATCCACTTCTGGTTTAAGTCACGCCCATTTCCGGATTTATCTGAAAACAAATCCGAATACCAATTAGGTTGTTGAACATACAGATACAAATACAAATAGTTGAACAGCCCTAATTGGAGGAAGTTGCTGGGGGAAAAGGATGTCTGGGTTGCTCTGCCTGCCCTGTTGCAACCGTGATCCTGACCTGAATATGTGGAATATGTGGTAGTACAGATTTAATTTACACCGAACCAAAATGAGTGGAGCCCATTGAAAGCTCAAAAAACTGGCTTTGCATGCTATAGCCCGTCTAGATAATATAAATTCTCAAAATTCAGTCATGATGTCCATATGAAGTTATGGGAGGTTACATGCTGTAAAAACTCTACCTTGTATGTTCCCTTGTTTTTTTCTTCTGTATTATGTTCAAAGCTATACCTGAACTCATTGACTGTGATGTCTCGTGATCCTACCAGGGAGGAGTTCCCTCTATATCATCCTTTCCACCGGAGGCATCTTCCTCCTTATCACCTTGGTAACGGTGTGTGCCTGCTGGAAGCCCTCCAAAAAGTAAGAACTGCCATTGGCCTCTTATTGTGTTAGTAACCTACACAGTAAAGTTTATTTTGCTGGACAATAATTTATTATTTGGACAACAGTGTGAAAAGCATCCAAAGTACATATGATTAGAACTGTAAAGATTAGCGGTTCTTCAGGGGTGTGTCAATGAATCTTGGGGTGCCTCAAAGGTCCAAAAGACACTCTTCCGCGACAGTACCGCGACAGATGAACTGTAGATTCACAGCACATCATCCATATGATGAATATTCATATTCATATTCACAGTCACATTGGGGATAAGTGCACATCTTTGGCATGAATCAGTGTTGTTAAGTATTAATAGGAACATCCAAATACGGAGACAAAGTACAGAGGGTGATTCTTGCTTCAGGATACATTTCATTTACTGCCAACATTACAGGGGCCACTAAGCGTTTTCTTTGGTTAAATCATTAATGTGTAAAATATGTTTAGCTCTAAATCCAACTTCATCCAGAAGTAATTGTGAAGGCAGACTGAGCAGATTGTAGTTTTAGTTCTACAAACATTTCTCAGGCGCAGAGATGCTTGATGCTTGAGCTCAATTTCAATGGACGAAGCCAAAGAACCACAGTGTTTCTGGTTAAATAATGTTGGACTGACGTCCAGTGAAAAAGTATTGTATGCAGGTAGTTACATGGTAAATTCAACATCAATTGTGGGTTTGGCAAAATAACTTTTTTCATTGCCTGCGTCTCTGAGCTGAATGCTTGGATTTTCTACTGAATGATGGAAGGTCACTGGTATTAGGACAGCCTGCCAAAGATTAAGACACTGAAAATCTGCAAGGGACATAGACATGGGAATCAGACAATTAATAACAGCAGATAATGCAGTGTTTTCCAGTGACCGCTGTCTGCATAGCTAAATACTCATGGTATATAGTTTACCAGACGTGATTTCATGAAGTTCATAAAATCACGTCTGGTGTGCAACTACCATCACCTCCATTCAGTGTCTAAAAGAAGTTAATAGCCATATGCGCATGGTACGATGGGATAAGTGGCGATGTGAACCAGGCCCGCAACGTGATGAGAAAAGTTGAAAAAGTTTAATATTATGCAAATGAATGGTCTCAGTGCAAAAACTAATCACATTTGGGGCAAAAAGCTGGGGATTGTTCGTCTTCCTGGTAAGTTACTGGAGGTAGCCTTAGCTAACTTAGCTCTGGCAGGCTAAACAAATAATGCTAACTCGCTAGCCTAACTTTCCCATCACATCCAAATAACTGTAACCACTTAGCTAGCTCAATAGAGTGAAGCACAATATCAAGATTACGTTTTCTATATGAATGCATATAGATCAGGGGTATTCAACTAGTTTGGAATTGGGGACAGATAATTAAAATGTTACCAGTTGAGGGGCCATAGATTTTCGATTTCTCATTTTTTTAACCAATGTGTTGGGTGTCCACACATAAAAAATGTGTAAAATTCTACAACGGCATTCTCCTTACAATGCTTTTATTTGCCTTATTCACAAAAAACAAAATGAAATTTTTCGAGGCAAGAAATAAGTCTGTATAGCTGCTCATGTATGTTCATAAGTGCAATTCACAAGTGCAATTTGGTCTTCTCATCTACGAAACATATCTTGAAACAACTTATAATTTCAAACAAGTACAGTGCAAAATAATGTATCAAGGAACAACACTTTTTTCCACATATTCAAATGGCTACATTCCACTAAAACTGAGCAGCTAGATTGGCCATATCACAAAATACTAATTTTCAAGTATAGCTGCTCATGTATGTTCACAAAAACAAACAAAACAAACTGTTATGGTATAACTTTCCCAGCCGGTTACCCTCTAAATACCACGGTATCAGCCACTAAATATCAAGAACAGGTCAAGAACCATTTACTTTGTCAACAGATAAGGTTAGTCTTCCTAAAACATGTGTTCAGTGTGCATGAAATTCAACAAAGAAAAAAAACAATATTACTTGTATTTGAAACTATTGTTGTACAATCAGACTTGGCACATGTCAAACGCAAAAATAGTTTGCAACCTCTATAAAGGCTCAATGCCCCACCCTCTCCTCCATCCAGACTAAACTGGACCAAAAGTTTTGCCTAGCCACATTAATATAATATAATAATATAATTACGTGCAAGCACATATTATGGTATGTACTCTTGAGTTAGAGAAGTATGAGTTCATCAATCTCTATTGATGACTCCAAGAGCAATTTATTTACAATAGGTGATATGTATTTTCCATATCATACCCAAATGTGATTAACATTTCATATAGCAATAGAATCAATCAATGCATAGGTGTCATTTTGTCGTTTTTAGGTCAAGACATCCTGCTAGAAAGCCTCTCTCCGGGTTTTACTACCAGTCTCAGCATTCACCAATTAATCATGCAGGTATGAATTGTTACTCAATCATTACTCCACTGTAATGACAAACTGTTGTATATATACACGAAAAAAGTCTGCAACATGTGATACATTCTTCAATTTATGTAAGATAAGACGAGATGAGACAAGATATAGGACAAGACATAGGACATAGGACACACATATAGGACATAGATGAGATGAAACTTTAATGATCCCCATGGGGAAATTGGGCAATGAGTACTGAATGTGTAATGAATGACACTCGAATGTCCTTGTGCTTTGCTGCAGTTGATGTGCTTCCAAAAATGACAGAGCATGAAGGAAAGAATGCAGTATCACTTTACATCCTACAGGAGAAGGTACCTCTCATCACCATTATGATTTTATTACACTCTGTGATTCAAAATAAGGTTAAAAAATAGGCCTCAGTATAATGGATTCAAATTTCAGAAAGACTCTTTGAGGCACTAGAAAATGATATATACTTTACTACTGGCTTTCAAGTATTTATGACTGTAATGTTTTCATAGGAGCAAAATCCCAATGCTTTTAAGAGGGCTTGGTGGGACGGAAGGGAGAGTAACGTTAGAGCTCTACTACCAGCGTTGCGTCGCCTTGCCATCAGCGTTGCCATCAGCATTGCGCCAATGTGACGTTTTCCCTGCTCCACAGAGCGTGTTGACTTTTGAATGGATACACCAGAAAACAATCAATTCAACTTTATTTCAATGAGGGAGAATGCATGCGTCAGCCATCGAGAATTGAACCTCGGTGATTTTATAACTTGGAAGCAGCCATCGAACGCAACGCGGACGTAACGCAAACGCAATGCGAGCAGTGGAGCATCTTTCAGTGCTGGTAAAGGAATCATTCCTTCGATGGCTGACGGCCGATGGCAATGCCTGATGCCCGATGGCTGTAGTGAAGCAGAGCCGTAACACTCTCCCCCTCCTTCAACAACTGCCGAGGTGCCCTTGAGCAAAGCACTGAACCAGTGGAGCTGCTCAGTGGCCAATAGAAGACTGGGTTGTACTGGGCAGCCCCCATAGCCAACAGTAGAAGACTGTGGTTGGACTGGACAGCTCCCAGTGGCCAACAGTAGGAAACTGGTTAGACTTGAGAGCTCCCAGTATGAATGTGTGGAACTGTATGAATTATGGGAAGAGAATGGATATTGTCTGAGCTTATCCTATTTTGCAGGATTCCTCTATGGGTGACTCGTCCAGCAACAGCATGGGCTCTCCTTCTGAACCTGACAGCCCACCCAGCTACACCAGTTCACCCACGTACATCAGTTCCCTTACCCCTTCCACCAAGTCCATTGACCTACCTGCCCACTCCTCCCGCAAGTATCCCCGAACCCCCAACAGCTCAAACCCTCCACATTGCAGCAAGCTGCAGGCCAGATCCCCCCCCTCCGCATCAGGCTCTGGATGTACCGTCCATCACCCAGGGTGACAACTTCCTGTACATCAGGCCCAGTACAGGGAAACAACCGGATATCTGTTTCTAGACGTTTACAATAATGACAGTTTTGCATGTTAACATGTTTTAAGATAAACAATTTAGTAATGTTAATATCAGACGATCCCAAATAGGGTTTGACCGAAATGGATTTCTGAAGTCCAAAACTGATTCTGATATTTTGTATTGAAGCTGCCAATCCAAAGTATTCAGTGTTTCCCCCAGAATTTTATTCTTGTGAGGATAGAAAAGCCTCTGAAACAGCATTTAGCATGGGATATTAAAACTCTATGAAACTCATACTAATTAAATTCTTTTTTGGGTTAGCAGCTCCTTAAAGGAAAATTCCAACCTCACACCTTACACTGTTATATATCATCAGTCTGTGATGTTCATTGCATTCCAGGAGGATTTATTTCGGTTTAGCCAGGAGTACCCTCATTACTAGTGATTGAGTCTCAAGACAGTAAACAAGTGAACACCAGTACCATGCTCAGCCCTAGCGAAATTTGACAGGTTTGAATTACAGCCCGCAGCGTTGCCGCTTTTTCTCATCAACTATTGTGTTTCAATTTAATCACAAATATATTAATGTGGTTTTACTCTTTTGAAAAATGAATATCAAATATGAAACTAAAATTACTCCAGTTTTTACTTATTGGTGGAGAGAGCAATAGCAGTAGTGGTAGCTGCTGTCACTAGTCGAGAAAACAACAGCTTATGCAAAAGCAACACGTCTTGTGGTTGCATGGCATTATGGACTATTGAGGCTACTGTTGGTGGAGAAATTGGTATGATTGTTGAATGTTGGTGTAAAATGGTGGGTCTAGAAAGAAGCCCTTTGATTCTGAGGGCCTGACACCAAAACCTAATGATGACTTGATGTTTTAGCTGACAAATTTTCTCTTATTAAACTCAATTGTAGCTGTGCTGGGCGATATCTTGACATGACGTCACATTGTCTGTGTTTGGCCAATTATCCGTGGGAATAAGAAAAATACACAGCAAACAACAAAAAGGTCCCAGGAATGGAAGTACATCGCCAATAGCTGTTTTTTTTTTACAGTATTTAAGTGTTTTATGGTGGATTTTTCCTTTAAGGCAGGATGACTCACATCACTATTCAATGGTAGGGTAATGCTGGGATACATTTGACCTTTAAATTCAGAATTGAATTAATTGAACAAATAAATTAATTTAAAAAAAATCATATATCATATCATATCACCTATCATAGCAGGTTTTACAGGCTGTTTTTATTTAGCTGTGATCAGGGAGGAACATCCATCATATCAGCAGTGGTTGACACTGACTGGCCAATAGCCAATATTTATTAAAAGTCCAATAACGATTCCATCGGTCTAACCCTAATCCCAACAAAGCACTTGATTTGCCATGTTCAGTGTTTTAAGTGCGCTGTCATCCATGCTTTAGTCTTTTTTCACAATTCAGTTACCTCTCTGGCCTGGATAGAAGGAATTAAACAAACTTGTAATGTGACTTTATATTTTTTTATAGAAATTGTGGGGAGGTTTTAACAAACTAATGGTTGTATCATATTTAAATAACCTTAATGTTATGCCTCTGTCTATATTTGTAGAATTGTGCAGAATATCTGTTGGACAGGAAGACAAGTTCATTACTAGAACACCAGATTTGGTTAAACTAAGGGTTCAAGGCCACATCATTGAAGACCACACTTCTTGGTTTATTATTAGTTGTTGGATTTTCTTGGTTTATTATTATTATTATTATTGTTATTACTATTGTTGTTATTATTATTGTTGTTGTTTCTGTTGTCGTTAGAGGCTGAAACACTATTGTTTGTATTTCTCTTTGTATAAGATGTTGAAAAAAATCAGCTCATTGCGCATGACGTTGCTCTGTCATATAGTTTTCCTCTTTTACATGAATTGTGGAGGAATGTAGTCTGCGACAAAACCAGCAGGTGTTGACATTACCTCACAAATGTCCACTGGAAACACTGAGATACATACCAAAGGCACAGCTTTCTTCTTCACTGTCCATCTTTCCTCACCATATGCCCTCTTTACATGATGGACACTGTCAGTTTACCTGGAGTGATGGATGTGTCTCAACATTTCCAAGTTGCAAAGACAAAGATAACTGTAATTGTCCTCTCAAGTGTTATCATTTCTGGGCTTTCGGATTATATCTGGATAAAAAATGTTTTCCACCAATGGCAAAAATGACTGGGATTTTCGGATCTTGTTTGCCAATCGTTCTGTTCTTATAATGGGTGAAATAATGTATGTAGAAATGATGTATGACGAAGTTATTGCATATTTTAATGTTACTGAATTCGAAAAATGTATATTTTGCTAACAATCATGGTGTGGATGTACCATTATCTTCACTTCATAAAGCAACAAAATGCTGGAATGCTAAGGTAAGTATGGCTAGCGACTATCCACCTCAACACAGTAACGTAAAGTAATGCATAAGCAAAAATAGTCAATATTACCATTGGACATAGTTAAAGGCAATCATTTTACATCTTTATTCATTTTCACACTAGAATGAAAGGGGGCAGGATTCAGAATACCTTATTTGGGCCGAAAAAGTCACGCTTGAGAGGACAGTTTTGCGAAGGGTCTTTTCAGATTGGATCACACATTGCCTGCGTGTTCTATCCAAACAATACCAGTGGCTATTCATTATCCAAATAAATCCAATATTGCAATATCATCCGCCTCCATCGGGTGTTTTAGCTGCTTCCTCCGTTTCTATTTTTTGTTTCATTTTGCAATGGTGTGGTTTAGAGTTAATTCAGTCAATTCAGAGTTTAGCTACAAAGTTTACCTCATGCGAGTATTCCAGCATTCCTTTGACATTGTTACCTGTATAAGGCCTACATATAGCAACTACCCACTAAAGTCTATATCATCGCAATCATGTGTTATCCTGAAGGCATGTCAGTAGTCACGTGTGAAAATAGTTTAAGTGGAGTTTTGATGGCGCTCACTTAATAATGAAAAGAAAGCAATGACCATTTAATTGTTCAAGAGTAACAAAAGTAATAAAACTCTCCTCATACTGCACGATTTAAAAATATGTTGGTTTGTTGAGAAGACGAATGGGGTGGAGTGCTTGTGGACATGTGCATGCGCTAATGTGTCACAATTAAATAAATATGTCTCGGTGAAATAAATGATTACATAAATAAATAAATACAGAAATATATAATATAATCAGTAAATGAATTAATAATTGATTTTTTTCTTTAATTTCAAAATTATTAAACAAGATTATTTCATATTTATTGTTTTCATAACATGATTATATTTAATTGTATTTTTATTGCAAAAACTTTTTTTTTGTTTTTCAAATGGCTTTTATTTTCAATTACATGATGATATTATTCTGAATTACATTTTTGTGTGTGGTTCTTTTATTTCCCTATGTTCACCGCTGTCTTCCCTTTTTCCTCTTTTTATTTCATAATGACAGTTTTCATAATGTCTCAGCCGTCTGTAAATCAAAGTGAATGAATTTGCTGATTGGGTAATCCTTTGCAATCGATCATTGGCGATTTTAGACTCTTTTTAGGGGTGCTCAAGCACACCTAAATTTCATCTCAGTACCCCTAAAAAATAATAATAATTAAGCCCGACGGAGACACCTGTCCCAGGGTCCACGGCGCAGTCCGTGTTTGACGAGCTCTCGCGAGCTCAGTTTTTAAGCTACAGCGGAGCGTAACATAGCTCCAAAGTCGGCGAAGTTTTTGACAAAGGTAAATGGGCATGACTATTTTCAAACAGGTCCCTTGACCTCTCACATCAAGATATCTGAATGAAATTGGGCTCATTAGAACCGCAAGAGTCTTAGCTTTACAGCCATGTCTGACATATGTCAGCTACATAGGGTATATGAGCTCCAGGGTCCTAAAGACACAGAGTTCTGCATGCAGTGAAAAGATGTTATTCTCGCCTTTTTTTTCTTTCCCTATTTCTGCACACTGTGGTACCTAAACAGTCATGGAATTGTAGAAATTGGGTATGGCTACAAAGCTGAGACTCTTGTGAATCCAAAGAGCCCAATTGCATTCATGTGTGATGAAATATGGCCTCATAGTAACCATTTCAATGTGATGACAGCATTTTTTAAAACTTGACCTTACTGTATAAAATGACCTGTTGTGAGCTCTAGGATAATCACAGCCTCATGAAACTCTAGACCCAGAATCTGGACACCTAGACCATTCAGAAAATGTATGGGATGTCCAGGTACATTGAAGATAAGTGGGTTTTTCTGAGACATTTTCAGAAAATAGTGCTTGTCATCCAATCGTCAAAATTGTCAAAATCACACAAATCTCCAGTTTTCAAAAGTTATTGATACTGCATCACAGCATTAAGTTTTCTAAAGTGTTTTTCAAGGTCATGAGGTCTTCAGGTGGTCTTTAGGGGAGATTTTAACCACACTTCTTGGTTTATTATTCAAGCGCCGGTTATGCTTGAGTAGAGCCAAAATTACAACAGGGAAAGCTATTCAGTACTTCTTATTCTGATAGAATTGGGCTTTATGGTATATTTACAGTACATTTATGGACAGTGAATTGAAGCATTGGAACAAACCCTCACTCATTGGAAATGTCTGTTTTTCCATAGATGGATATACGATTTTAACTGATGCACTTTATTATTTTAGTTAAAGTAGTCACCGACAGTGTAAGGTCACCAAGCCTCATCACTTTGTCTGATGCTCCTCACCAGTCGTACCGATCCTGCGCTGAAGAGCAACAGCTCACATAAAGCAGGGGTCGGACAATTATGTGCCATGGAGAGTGAGAGTGAAAACATACACAGTCTGGAGCGTGAGACTATGCATGTTTTCATTCCGACCAAACGCTGCACCAGGTGACTACACCAAAAAATGACAGTCTCACAATGGGCACAAGGAAACAACTGGAGCTCCAGCAACTTATTTTAAAAGCCTCCTTGTCAGCAGAGAAAGGGAAATGTTTTGTTGGAAGAAAGAGATATTTCTGATGACAATCACATTTTACATCTGACATAATGTGAGTAAAAAAGAAAAAGCACCTCCTTCGAGCCGGAATTGAACCAGCGACCTAAGGATAACCGCCGCTGTCAATCTACAGTCCTCCGCTCTACCAGCTGAGCTATCGAAGGGTTAAGGAAGATGACACACCTTGCGCTCTACCACTCACGTTTGCCCCAAATATGGATAAGCTTTGGTGTTTCAGAACAAATGTAGTGCCAGCCTGTCAGCTGTTCGCTTCAGTCCAAAGTATGTCTGCACATTTGACAGAAAATGTGAATCTTGATCTGAAGAACACACACACCCAGAAACTTCCCTGATGGTCTAGTGGTCAGGATTCGGCGCTCTCACCGCCGCGGCCCGGGTTCGATTCCCGGTCAGGGAAAGCTATGGTTAAGTCACCGACGGTGTAAGATCACTAGCGCCTCATCACTTTGTCCAACGCTCTTCACCAGTCTTACCAATCCTGTGTTAAAGAGCAACAGCTCCCTTAAAGCAGCGGTGGGACAATTATGTGCCGTGGAGCGTGAGGCTATGCATGTTTTCGTTCCAACCAAACGCTACACCAGATGATGTCAGTGACTAGCACACATGCAGCCAGAGAGGAGGAAGGCATCAGGGAAGTCACCTGCTGAATTGCGCTGTCGCAATGAAAACCTGCGTACCCTTGGCCCTCCATGGCGCATGGCTGCCCACCGCCGCCTTCAAGCATTTCTTGCAGATTGAAGGGAGTTTGTACTGGAAAGGAAGCCATTGGTGATTCTAAGCGGTTGGATCCCAACTAAATGATAAGAAACTTTGCAAAAACACCTCTGTGGTCCTGGCCGAGCCATCGTAGGGCTTGTTGGGGGCTTTGACAGAAATGAAAAAAACTTGTAAGCAGCAAAGGGTTTAGGAGTGCCCTGTGCCGTAGTGGAGTGGTGGTCAGGATTGAGTGCTCTCTCCCTGTCACCATCTGAGTTCAGATTTGATCGTGTCAGGCCAAAGAACATCAAGTTTTGTCCTGGTGACCACTTGCGTACCGGACCAAAAGAAATAGTGTCACGATGGGCACAAGGAAAAAGGGAAACAAGTACAGCTCCCTCAACTTACTTTAAAAGCCTGCTTGTCAGCAGAGAAAGGGAAATGTTTGGTTGGAAGAAAGAGATATTTCTGATGACAATCACATTTAACATTTGACAAAAAAAAGAAAACACCTCCTTCGAGCCGGAATTGAACCAGCGACCTAAGGATAACTGCCACTGTCAACCTACAGTCCTCCGCTCTACCAGCTGAGCTATCAAAGGGACCAGAAAGAACCACACACCTTGCGCTCTACCGCTCACGTTTGCCCCATAACACGGATAAGCTTTGGTTTTTCAGAACAAATCTAGTGCCACCCTGTCAGCTGTTCGCTTCAGTCCAAAGTATCTCTGCACATTTGACACAAAACATGAATCTCGATCTGAAGAAAAGACGCACGGAAAGGTCCCTGATGGTCTAGTGGTCAGGATTCGGCGCTTTCACCGCCGCGGCCTGGTTTCGATTCCCGGTCAGGGAAAGCTGTTCTTACGTCGCCGACAGTGTAAGGTCACCAAGCCTCATCACTTTGTCTGATGCTCCTCACCAGTCGTACCGATCCTGCGCTGAAGAGCAACAGCTCATATAAAGCAGGGGTCGGACAATTATGTGCCATGGAGAGTGAGAGTGAAAACATACACAGTCTGGAGCGTGAGACTATGCATGTTTTCATTCCGACCAAACGCTGCACCAGGTGACTACACCAAAAAATGACAGTCTCACAATGGGCACAAGGAAAAAGGGAAACAACTGGAGCTCCAGCAACTTACTTTAAAAGCCTCCTTGTCAGCAGAGAAAGGGAAATGTTTTGTTGGAAGAAAGAGATATTTCTGATGACAATCACATTTTACATCTGACATAATGTGAGTAAAAAAGAAAAAGCACCTCCTTCGAGCCGGAATTGAACCAGCGACCTAAGGATAACCGCCGCTGTCAATCTACAGTCCTCCGCTCTACCAGCTGAGCTATCGAAGGGTTAAGGAAGATGACACATCTTGCGCTCTACCACTCACGTTTGCCCCAAATATGGATAAGCTTTGGTGTTTCAGAACAAATGTAGTGCCAGCCTGTCAGCTGTTCGCTTCAGTCCAAAGTATGTCTGCACATTTGACAGAAAATGTGAATCTTGATCTGAAGAACACACACACCCAGAAACTTCCCTGATGGTCTAGTGGTCAGGATTCGGCGCTCTCACCGCCGCGGCCCGGGTTCGATTCCCGGTCAGGGAAAGCTATTGTTAAGTCACCGACGGTGTAAGATCACTAGCGCCTCATCACTTTGTCCAACGCTCTTCACCAGTCTTACCAATCCTGTGTTAAAGAGCAACAGCTCCCTTAAAGCAGCGGTGGGACAATTATGTGCCGTGGAGCGTGAGGCTATGCATGTTTTCGTTCCAACCAAACGCTACACCAGATGATGTCAGTGACTAGCACACATGCAGCCAGAGAGGAGGAAGGCATCAGGGAAGTCACCTGCTGAATTGCGCTGTCGCAATGAAAACCTGCGTACGCTTGGCCCTCCATGGCGCATGGCTGCCCACCGCCGCCTTCAAGCATTTCTTGCAGATTGAAGGGAGTTTGTACTGGAAAGGAAGCCATTGGTGATTCTAAGCGGTTGGATCCCAACTAAATGATAAGAAACTTTGCAAAAACACCTCTGTGGTCCTGGCCGAGCCATCGTAGGGCTTGTTGGGGGCTTTGACAGAAATGAAAAAAACTTGTAAGCAGCAAAGGGTTTAGGAGTGCCCTGTGCCGTAGTGGAGTGGTGGTCAGGATTGAGTGCTCTCTCCCTGTCACCATCTGAGTTCAGATTTGATCGTGTCAGGCCAAAGAACATCAAGTTTTGTCCTGGTGACCACTTGCGTACCGGACCAAAAGAAATAGTGTCACGATGGGCACAAGGAAAAAGGGAAACAAGTACAGCTCCCTCAACTTACTTTAAAAGCCTGCTTGTCAGCAGAGAAAGGGAAATGTTTGGTTGGAAGAAAGAGATATTTCTGATGACAATCACATTTAACATTTGACATAATTTGACAAAAAAAAAGAAAGCACCTCCTTCGAGCCGGAATTGAACCAGCGACCTAAGGATAACTACCACTGTCAACCTACAGTCCTCCGCTCTACCAGCTGAGCTATCGAAGGGACCAGAAAGAACCACACACCTTGCGCTCTACCGCTCACGTTTGCCCCATAACACGGATAAGCTTTGGTTTTTCAGAACAAATGTAGTGCCACCCTGTCAGCTGTTCGCTTCAGTCCAAAGTATCTCTGCACATTTGACACAAAACATGAATCTCGATCTGAAGAAAAGACGCACGGAAAGGTCCCTGATGGTCTAGTGGTCAGGATTCGGCGCTTTCACCGCCGCGGCCCGGGTTCGATTCCCGGTCAGGGAAAGCTGTTCTTACGTCGCCGACAGTGTAAGGTCACCAAGCCTCATCACTTTGTCTGATGCTCCTCACCAGTCGTACCGATCCTGCGCTGAAGAGCAACAGCTCACATAAAGCAGGGGTCGGACAATTATGTGCCATGGAGAGTGAGAGTGAAAACATACACAGTCTGGAGCGTGAGACTATGCATGTTTTCATTCCGACCAAACGCTGCACCAGGTGACTACACCAAAAAATGACAGTCTCACAATGGGCACAAGGAAAAAGGGAAACAACTGGAGCTCCAGCAACTTACTTTAAAAGCCTCCTTGTCAGCAGAGAAAGGGAAATGCTTTGTTGGAAGAAAGAGATATTTCTGATGACAATCACATTTTACATCTGACATAATGTGAGTAAAAAAGAAAAAGCACCTCCTTCGAGCCGGAATTGAACCAGCGACCTAAGGATAACCGCCGCTGTCAATCTACAGTCCTCCACTCTACCAGCTGAGCTATCGAAGGGTTAAGGAAGATGACACACCTTGCGCTCTACCACTCACGTTTGCCCCAAATATGGATAAGCTTTGGTGTTTCAGAACAAATGTAGTGCCAGCCTGTCAGCTGTTCGCTTCAGTCCAAAGTATGTCTGCACATTTGACAGAAAATGTGAATCTTGATCTGAAGAACACACACACCCAGAAACTTCCCTGATGGTCTAGTGGTCAGGATTCGGCGCTCTCACCGCCGCGGCCCGGGTTCGATTCCCGGTCAGGGAAAGCTATGGTTAAGTCACCGACGGTGTAAGATCACTAGCGCCTCATCACTTTGTCCAACGCTCTTCACCAGTCTTACCAATCCTGTGTTAAAGAGCAACAGCTCCCTTAAAGCAGCGGTGGGACAATTATGTGCCGTGGAGCGTGAGGCTATGCATGTTTTCGTTCCAACCAAACGCTACACCAGATGATGTCAGTGACTAGCACACATGCAGCCAGAGAGGAGGAAGGCATCAGGGAAGTCACCTGCTGAATTGCGCTGTCGCAATGAAAACCTGCGTACGCATGGCGCATGGCTGCCCACCGCCGCCTTCAAGCATTTCTTGCAGATTGAAGGGAGTTTGTACTGGAAAGGAAGCCATTGGTGATTCTAAGCGGTTGGATCCCAACTAAATGATAAGAAACTTTGCAAAAACACCTCTGTGGTCCTGGCCGAGCCATCGTAGGGCTTGTTGGGGGCTTTGACAGAAATGAAAAAAACTTGTAAGCAGCAAAGGGTTTAGGAGTGCCCTGTGCCGTAGTGGAGTGGTGGTCAGGATTGAGTGCTCTCTCCCTGTCACCATCTGAGTTCAGATTTGATCGTGTCAGGCCAAAGAACATCAAGTTTTGTCCTGGTGACCACTTGCGTACCGGACCAAAAGAAATAGTGTCACGATGGGCACAAGGAAAAAGGGAAACAAGTACAGCTCCCTCAACTTACTTTAAAAGCCTGCTTGTCAGCAGAGAAAGGGAAATGTTTGGTTGGAAGAAAGAGATATTTCTGATGACAATCACATTTAACATTTGACAAAAAAAAGAAAACACCTCCTTCGAGCCGGAATTGAACCAGCGACCTAAGGATAACTGCCACTGTTAACCTACAGTCCTCCGCTCTACCAGCTGAGCTATCGAAGGGACCAGAAAGAACCACACACCTTGCGCTCTACCGCTCACGTTTGCCCCATAACACGGATAAGCTTTGGTTTTTCAGAACAAATGTAGTGCCACCCTGTCAGCTGTTCGCTTCAGTCCAAAGTATCTCTGCACATTTGACACAAAACATGAATCTCGATCTGAAGAAAAGACGCACGGAAAGGTCCCTGATGGTCTAGTGGTCAGGATTCGGCGCTTTCACCGCCGCGGCCCGGGTTCGATTCCCGGTCAGGGAAAGCTGTTCTTACGTCGCCGACAGTGTAAGGTCACCAAGCCTCATCACTTTGTCTGATGCTCCTCACCAGTCGTACCGATCCTGCGCTGAAGAGCAACAGCTCACATAAAGCAGGGGTCGGACAATTATGTGCCATGGAGAGTGAGAGTGAAAACATACACAGTCTGGAGCGTGAGACTATGCATGTTTTCATTCCGACCAAACGCTGCACCAGGTGACTACACCAAAAAATGACAGTCTCACAATGGGCACAAGGAAAAAGGGAAACAACTGGAGCTCCAGCAACTTACTTTAAAAGCCTCCTTGTCAGCAGAGAAAGGGAAATGTTTTGTTGGAAGAAAGAGATATTTCTGATGACAATCACATTTTACATCTGACATAATGTGAGTAAAAAAGAAAAAGCACCTCCTTCGAGCCGGAATTGAACCAGCGACCTAAGGATAACCGCCGCTGTCAATCTACAGTCCTCCGCTCTACCAGCTGAGCTATCGAAGGGTTAAGGAAGGTGACACACCTTGCGCTCTACCACTCACGTTTGCCCCAAATATGGATAAGCTTTGGTGTTTCAGAACAAATGTAGTGCCAGCCTGTCAGCTGTTCGCTTCAGTCCAAAGTATGTCTGCACATTTGACAGAAAATGTGAATCTTGATCTGAAGAACACACACACCCAGAAACTTCCCTGATGGTCTAGTGGTCAGGATTCGGCGCTCTCACCGCCGCGGCCCGGGTTCGATTCCCGGTCAGGGAAAGCTATTGTTAAGTCACCGACGGTGTAAGATCACTTTGTCCAACGCTCTTCACCAGTCTTACCAATCCTGTGTTAAAGAGCAACAGCTCCCTTAAAGCAGCGGTGGGACAATTATGTGCTGTGGAGCGTGAGGCTATGCATGTTTTCGTTCCAACCAAACGCTACACCAGATGATGTCAGTGACTAGCACACATGCAGCCAGAGAGGAGGAAGGCATCAGGGAAGTCACCTGCTGAATTGCGCTGTCGCAATGAAAACCTGCGTACGCTTGGCCCTCCATGGCGCATGGCTGCCCACCGCCGCCTTCAAGCATTTCTTGCAGATTGAAGGGAGTTTGTACTGGAAAGGAAGCCATTGGTGATTCTAAGCGGTTGGATCCCAACTAAATGATAAGAAACTTTGCAAAAACACCTCTGTGGTCCTGGCCGAGCCATCGTAGGGCTTGTTGGGGGCTTTGACAGAAATGAAAAAAACTTGTAAGCAGCAAAGGGTTTAGGAGTGCCCTGTGCCGTAGTGGAGTGGTGGTCAGGATTGAGTGCTCTCTCCCTGTCACCATCTGAGTTCAGATTTGATCGTGTCAGGCCAAAGAACATCAAGTTTTGTCCTGGTGACCACTTGCGTACCGGACCAAAAGAAATAGTGTCACGATGGGCACAAGGAAAAAGGGAAACAAGTACAGCTCCCTCAACTTACTTTAAAAGCCTGCTTGTCAGCAGAGAAAGGGAAATGTTTGGTTGGAAGAAAGAGATATTTCTGATGACAATCACATTTAACATTTGACATAATTTGACAAAAAAAAAGAAAGCACCTCCTTCGAGCCGGAATTGAACCAGCGACCTAAGGATAACTGCCACTGTCAACCTACAGTCCTCCGCTCTACCAGCTGAGCTATCGAAGGGACCAGAAAGAACCACACACCTTGCGCTCTACCGCTCACGTTTGCCCCATAACACGGATAAGCTTTGGTTTTTCAGAACAAATGTAGTGCCACCCTGTCAGCTGTTCGCTTCAGTCCAAAGTATCTCTGCACATTTGACACAAAACATGAATCTCGATCTGAAGAAAAGACGCACGGAAAGGTCCCTGATGGTCTAGTGGTCAGGATTCGGCGCTTTCACCGCCGCGGCCCGGGTTCGATTCCCGGTCAGGGAAAGCTGTTCTTACGTCGCCGACAGTGTAAGGTCACCAAGCCTCATCACTTTGTCTGATGCTCCTCACCAGTCGTACCGATCCTGCGCTGAAGAGCAACAGCTCACATAAAGCAGGGGTCGGACAATTATGTGCCATGGAGAGTGAAAACATACACAGTCTGGAGCGTGAGACTATGCATGTTTTCATTCCGACCAAACGCTGCACCAGGTGACTACACCAAAAAATGACAGTCTCACAATGGGCACAAGGAAAAAGGGAAACAACTGGAGCTCCAGCAACTTACTTTAAAAGCCTCCTTGTCAGCAGAGAAAGGGAAATGTTTTGTTGGAAGAAAGAGATATTTCTGATGACAATCACATTTTACATCTGACATAATGTGAGTAAAAAAGAAAAAGCACCTCCTTCGAGCCGGAATTGAACCAGCGACCTAAGGATAACCGCCGCTGTCAATCTACAGTCCTCCGCTCTACCAGCTGAGCTATCGAAGGGTTAAGGAAGATGACACACCTTGCGCTCTACCACTCACGTTTGCCCCAAATATGGATAAGCTTTGGTGTTTCAGAACAAATGTAGTGCCAGCCTGTCAGCTGTTCGCTTCAGTCCAAAGTATGTCTGCACATTTGACAGAAAATGTGAATCTTGATCTGAAGAACACACACACCCAGAAACTTCCCTGATGGTCTAGTGGTCAGGATTCGGCGCTCTCACCGCCGCGGCCCGGGTTCGATTCCCGGTCAGGGAAAGCTATTGTTAAGTCACCGACGGTGTAAGATCACTAGCGCCTCATCACTTTGTCCAACGCTCTTCACCAGTCTTACCAATCCTGTGTTAAAGAGCAACAGCTCCCTTAAAGCAGCGGTGGGACAATTATGTGCCGTGGAGCGTGAGGCTATGCATGTTTTCGTTCCAACCAAACGCTACACCAGATGATGTCAGTGACTAGCACACATGCAGCCAGAGAGGAGGAAGGCATCAGGGAAGTCACCTGCTGAATTGCGCTGTCGCAATGAAAACCTGCGTACGCTTGGCCCTCCATGGCACATGGCTGCCCACCGCCGCCTTCAAGCATTTCTTGCAGATTGAAGGGAGTTTGTACTGGAAAGGAAGCCATTGGTGATTCTAAGCGGTTGGATCCCAACTAAATGATAAGAAACTTTGCAAAAACACCTCTGTGGTCCTGGCCGAGCCATCGTAGGGCTTGTTGGGGGCTTTGACAGAAATGAAAAAAACTTGTAAGCAGCAAAGGGTTTAGGAGTGCCCTGTGCCGTAGTGGAGTGGTGGTCAGGATTGAGTGCTCTCTCCCTGTCACCATCTGAGTTCAGATTTGATCGTGTCAGGCCAAAGAACATCAAGTTTTGTCCTGGTGACCACTTGCGTACCGGACCAAAAGAAATAGTGTCACGATGGGCACAAGGAAAAAGGGAAACAAGTACAGCTCCCTCAACTTACTTTAAAAGCCTGCTTGTCAGCAGAGAAAGGGAAATGTTTGGTTGGAAGAAAGAGATATTTCTGATGACAATCACATTTAACATTTGACATAATTTGACAAAAAAAAAGAAAGCACCTCCTTCGAGCCGGAATTGAACCAGCGACCTAAGGATAACTACCACTGTCAACCTACAGTCCTCCGCTCTACCAGCTGAGCTATCGAAGGGACCAGAAAGAACCACACACCTTGCGCTCTACCGCTCACGTTTGCCCCATAACACGGATAAGCTTTGGTTTTTCAGAACAAATGTAGTGCCACCCTGTCAGCTGTTCGCTTCAGTCCAAAGTATCTCTGCACATTTGACACAAAACATGAATCTCGATCTGAAGAAAAGACGCACGGAAAGGTCCCTGATGGTCTAGTGGTCAGGATTCGGCGCTTTCACCGCCGCGGCCCGGGTTCGATTCCCGGTCAGGGAAAGCTGTTCTTACGTCGCCGACAGTGTAAGGTCACCAAGCCTCATCACTTTGTCTGATGCTCCTCACCAGTCGTACCGATCCTGCGCTGAAGAGCAACAGCTCACATAAAGCAGGGGTCGGACAATTATGTGCCATGGAGAGTGAGAGTGAAAACATACACAGTCTGGAGCGTGAGACTATGCATGTTTTCATTCCGACCAAACGCTGCACCAGGTGACTACACCAAAAAATGACAGTCTCACAATGGGCACAAGGAAAAAGGGAAACAACTGGAGCTCCAGCAACTTACTTTAAAAGCCTCCTTGTCAGCAGAGAAAGGGAAATGCTTTGTTGGAAGAAAGAGATATTTCTGATGACAATCACATTTTACATCTGACATAATGTGAGTAAAAAAGAAAAAGCACCTCCTTCGAGCCGGAATTGAACCAGCGACCTAAGGATAACCGCCGCTGTCAATCTACAGTCCTCCACTCTACCAGCTGAGCTATCGAAGGGTTAAGGAAGATGACACACCTTGCGCTCTACCACTCACGTTTGCCCCAAATATGGATAAGCTTTGGTGTTTCAGAACAAATGTAGTGCCAGCCTGTCAGCTGTTCGCTTCAGTCCAAAGTATGTCTGCACATTTGACAGAAAATGTGAATCTTGATCTGAAGAACACACACACCCAGAAACTTCCCTGATGGTCTAGTGGTCAGGATTCGGCGCTCTCACCGCCGCGGCCCGGGTTCGATTCCCGGTCAGGGAAAGCTATGGTTAAGTCACCGACGGTGTAAGATCACTAGCGCCTCATCACTTTGTCCAACGCTCTTCACCAGTCTTACCAATCCTGTGTTAAAGAGCAACAGCTCCCTTAAAGCAGCGGTGGGACAATTATGTGCCGTGGAGCGTGAGGCTATGCATGTTTTCGTTCCAACCAAACGCTACACCAGATGATGTCAGTGACTAGCACACATGCAGCCAGAGAGGAGGAAGGCATCAGGGAAGTCACCTGCTGAATTGCGCTGTCGCAATGAAAACCTGCGTACGCATGGCGCATGGCTGCCCACCGCCGCCTTCAAGCATTTCTTGCAGATTGAAGGGAGTTTGTACTGGAAAGGAAGCCATTGGTGATTCTAAGCGGTTGGATCCCAACTAAATGATAAGAAACTTTGCAAAAACACCTCTGTGGTCCTGGCCGAGCCATCGTAGGGCTTGTTGGGGGCTTTGACAGAAATGAAAAAAACTTGTAAGCAGCAAAGGGTTTAGGAGTGCCCTGTGCCGTAGTGGAGTGGTGGTCAGGATTGAGTGCTCTCTCCCTGTCACCATCTGAGTTCAGATTTGATCGTGTCAGGCCAAAGAACATCAAGTTTTGTCCTGGTGACCACTTGCGTACCGGACCAAAAGAAATAGTGTCACGATGGGCACAAGGAAAAAGGGAAACAAGTACAGCTCCCTCAACTTACTTTAAAAGCCTGCTTGTCAGCAGAGAAAGGGAAATGTTTGGTTGGAAGAAAGAGATATTTCTGATGACAATCACATTTAACATTTGACAAAAAAAAGAAAGCACCTCCTTCGAGCCGGAATTGAACCAGCGACCTAAGGATAACTGCCACTGTCAACCTACAGTCCTCCGCTCTACCAGCTGAGCTATCAAAGGGACCAGAAAGAACCACACACCTTGCGCTCTACCGCTCACGTTTGCCCCATAACACGGATAAGCTTTGGTTTTTCAGAACAAATGTAGTGCCACCCTGTCAGCTGTTCGCTTCAGTCCAAAGTATCTCTGCACATTTGACACAAAACATGAATCTCGATCTGAAGAAAAGACGCACGGAAAGGTCCCTGATGGTCTAGTGGTCAGGATTCGGCGCTTTCACCGCCGCGGCCCGGGTTCGATTCCCGGTCAGGGAAAGCTGTTCTTACGTCGCCGACAGTGTAAGGTCACCAAGCCTCATCACTTTGTCTGATGCTCCTCACCAGTCGTACCGATCCTGCGCTGAAGAGCAACAGCTCACATAAAGCAGGGGTCGGACAATTATGTGCCATGGAGAGTGAGAGTGAAAACATACACAGTCTGGAGCGTGAGACTATGCATGTTTTCATTCCGACCAAACGCTGCACCAGGTGACTACACCAAAAAATGACAGTCTCACAATGGGCACAAGGAAAAAGGGAAACAACTGGAGCTCCAGCAACTTACTTTAAAAGCCTCCTTGTCAGCAGAGAAAGGGAAATGTTTTGTTGGAAGAAAGAGATATTTCTGATGACAATCACATTTTACATCTGACATAATGTGAGTAAAAAAGAAAAAGCACCTCCTTCGAGCCGGAATTGAACCAGCGACCTAAGGATAACCGCCGCTGTCAATCTACAGTCCTCCGCTCTACCAGCTGAGCTATCGAAGGGTTAAGGAAGATGACACACCTTGCGCTCTACCACTCACGTTTGCCCCAAATATGGATAAGCTTTGGTGTTTCAGAACAAATGTAGTGCCAGCCTGTCAGCTGTTCGCTTCAGTCCAAAGTATGTCTGCACATTTGACAGAAAATGTGAATCTTGATCTGAAGAACACACACACCCAGAAACTTCCCTGATGGTCTAGTGGTCAGGATTCGGCGCTCTCACCGCCGCGGCCCGGGTTCGATTCCCGGTCAGGGAAAGCTATTGTTAAGTCACCGACGGTGTAAGATCACTTTGTCCAACGCTCTTCACCAGTCTTACCAATCCTGTGTTAAAGAGCAACAGCTCCCTTAAAGCAGCGGTGGGACAATTATGTGCTGTGGAGCGTGAGGCTATGCATGTTTTCGTTCCAACCAAACGCTACACCAGATGATGTCAGTGACTAGCACACATGCAGCCAGAGAGGAGGAAGGCATCAGGGAAGTCACCTGCTGAATTGCGCTGTCGCAATGAAAACCTGCGTACGCTTGGCCCTCCATGGCGCATGGCTGCCCACCGCCGCCTTCAAGCATTTCTTGCAGATTGAAGGGAGTTTGTACTGGAAAGGAAGCCATTGGTGATTCTAAGCGGTTGGATCCCAACTAAATGATAAGAAACTTTGCAAAAACACCTCTGTGGTCCTGGCCGAGCCATCGTAGGGCTTGTTGGGGGCTTTGACAGAAATGAAAAAAACTTGTAAGCAGCAAAGGGTTTAGGAGTGCCCTGTGCCGTAGTGGAGTGGTGGTCAGGATTGAGTGCTCTCTCCCTGTCACCATCTGAGTTCAGATTTGATCGTGTCAGGCCAAAGAACATCAAGTTTTGTCCTGGTGACCACTTGCGTACCGGACCAAAAGAAATAGTGTCACGATGGGCACAAGGAAAAAGGGAAACAAGTACAGCTCCCTCAACTTACTTTAAAAGCCTGCTTGTCAGCAGAGAAAGGGAAATGTTTGGTTGGAAGAAAGAGATATTTCTGATGACAATCACATTTAACATTTGACATAATTTGACAAAAAAAAAGAAAGCACCTCCTTCGAGCCGGAATTGAACCAGCGACCTAAGGATAACTGCCACTGTCAACCTACAGTCCTCCGCTCTACCAGCTGAGCTATCGAAGGGACCAGAAAGAACCACACACCTTGCGCTCTACCGCTCACGTTTGCCCCATAACACGGATAAGCTTTGGTTTTTCAGAACAAATGTAGTGCCACCCTGTCAGCTGTTCGCTTCAGTCCAAAGTATCTCTGCACATTTGACACAAAACATGAATCTCGATCTGAAGAAAAGATGCACGGAAAGGTCCCTGATGGTCTAGTGGTCAGGATTCGGCGCTTTCACCGCCGCGGCCCGGGTTCGATTCCCGGTCAGGGAAAGCTGTTCTTACGTCGCCGACAGTGTAAGGTCACCAAGCCTCATCACTTTGTCTGATGCTCCTCACCAGTCGTACCGATCCTGCGCTGAAGAGCAACAGCTCACATAAAGCAGGGGTCGGACAATTATGTGCCATGGAGAGTGAGAGTGAAAACATACACAGTCTGGAGCGTGAGACTATGCATGTTTTCATTCCGACCAAACGCTGCACCAGGTGACTACACCAAAAAATGACAGTCTCACAATGGGCACAAGGAAAAAGGGAAACAACTGGAGCTCCAGCAACTTACTTTAAAAGCCTCCTTGTCAGCAGAGAAAGGGAAATGTTTTGTTGGAAGAAAGAGATATTTCTGATGACAATCACATTTTACATCTGACATAATGTGAGTAAAAAAGAAAAAGCACCTCCTTCGAGCCGGAATTGAACCAGCGACCTAAGGATAACCGCCGCTGTCAATCTACAGTCCTCCGCTCTACCAGCTGAGCTATCGAAGGGTTAAGGAAGATGACACACCTTGCGCTCTACCACTCACGTTTGCCCCAAATATGGATAAGCTTTGGTGTTTCAGAACAAATGTAGTGCCAGCCTGTCAGCTGTTCGCTTCAGTCCAAAGTATGTCTGCACATTTGACAGAAAATGTGAATCTTGATCTGAAGAACACACACACCCAGAAACTTCCCTGATGGTCTAGTGGTCAGGATTCGGCGCTCTCACCGCCGCGGCCCGGGTTCGATTCCCGGTCAGGGAAAGCTATGGTTAAGTCACCGACGGTGTAAGATCACTAGCGCCTCATCACTTTGTCCAACGCTCTTCACCAGTCTTACCAATCCTGTGTTAAAGAGCAACAGCTCCCTTAAAGCAGCGGTGGGACAATTATGTGCCGTGGAGCGTGAGGCTATGCATGTTTTCGTTCCAACCAAACGCTACACCAGATGATGTCAGTGACTAGCACACATGCAGCCAGAGAGGAGGAAGGCATCAGGGAAGTCACCTGCTGAATTGCGCTGTCGCAATGAAAACCTGCGTACGCTTGGCCCTCCATGGCGCATGGCTGCCCACCGCCGCCTTCAAGCATTTCTTGCAGATTGAAGGGAGTTTGTACTGGAAAGGAAGCCATTGGTGATTCTAAGCGGTTGGATCCCAACTAAATGATAAGAAACTTTGCAAAAACACCTCTGTGGTCCTGGCCGAGCCATCGTAGGGCTTGTTGGGGGCTTTGACAGAAATGAAAAAAACTTGTAAGCAGCAAAGGGTTTAGGAGTGCCCTGTGCCGTAGTGGAGTGGTGGTCAGGATTGAGTGCTCTCTCCCTGTCACCATCTGAGTTCAGATTTGATCGTGTCAGGCCAAAGAACATCAAGTTTTGTCCTGGTGACCACTTGCGTACCGGACCAAAAGAAATAGTGTCACGATGGGCACAAGGAAAAAGGGAAACAAGTACAGCTCCCTCAACTTACTTTAAAAGCCTGCTTGTCAGCAGAGAAAGGGAAATGTTTGGTTGGAAGAAAGAGATATTTCTGATGACAATCACATTTAACATTTGACATAATTTGACAAAAAAAAAGAAAGCACCTCCTTCGAGCCGGAATTGAACCAGCGACCTAAGGATAACTGCCACTGTCAACCTACAGTCCTCCGCTCTACCAGCTGAGCTATCGAAGGGACCAGAAAGAACCACACACCTTGCGCTCTACCGCTCACGTTTGCCCCATAACACGGATAAGCTTTGGTTTTTCAGAACAAATGTAGTGCCACCCTGTCAGCTGTTCGCTTCAGTCCAAAGTATCTCTGCACATTTGACACAAAACATGAATCTCGATCTGAAGAAAAGACGCACGGAAAGGTCCCTGATGGTCTAGTGGTCAGGATTCGGCGCTTTCACCGCCGCGGCCCGGGTTCGATTCCCGGTCAGGGAAAGCAGTTCTTACGTCGCCGACAGTGTAAGGTCACCAAGCCTCATCACTTTGTCTGATGCTCCTCACCAGTCGTACCGATCCTGCGCTGAAGAGCAACAGCTCACATAAAGCAGGGGTCGGACAATTATGTGCCAGTGAGAGTGAAAACATACACAGTCTGGAGCGTGAGACTATGCATGTTTTCATTCCGACCAAACGCTGCACCAGGTGACTACACCAAAAAATGACAGTCTCACAATGGGCACAAGGAAAAAGGGAAACAACTGGAGCTCCAGCAACTTACTTTAAAAGCCTCCTTGTCAGCAGAGAAAGGGAAATGTTTTGTTGGAAGAAAGAGATATTTCTGATGACAATCACATTTCACATCTGACATAATGTGAGTAAAAAAGAAAAAGCACCTCCTTCGAGCCGGAATTGAACCAGCGACCTAAGGATAACCGCCGCTGTCAATCTACAGTCCTCCGCTCTACCAGCTGAGCTATCGAAGGGTTAAGGAAGATGACACACCTTGCGCTCTACCACTCACGTTTGCCCCAAATATGGATAAGCTTTGGTGTTTCAGAACAAATGTAGTGCCAGCCTGTCAGCTGTTCGCTTCAGTCCAAAGTATGTCTGCACATTTGACAGAAAATGTGAATCTTGATCTGAAGAACACACACACCCAGAAACTTCCCTGATGGTCTAGTGGTCAGGATTCGGCGCTCTCACCGCCGCGGCCGGGTTTCGATTCCCGGTCAGGGAAAGCTATTGTTAAGTCACCGACGGTGTAAGATCACTAGCGCCTCATCACTTTGTCCAACGCTCTTCACCAGTCTTACCAATCCTGTGTTAAAGAGCAACAGCTCCCTTAAAGCAGCGGTGGGACAATTATGTGCCGTGGAGCGTGAGGCTATGCATGTTTTCGTTCCAACCAAACGCTACACCAGATGATGTCAGTGACTAGCACACATGCAGCCAGAGAGGAGGAAGGCATCAGGGAAGTCACCTGCTGAATTGCGCTGTCGCAATGAAAACCTGCGTACGCTTGGCCCTCCATGGCGCATGGCTGCCCACCGCCGCCTTCAAGCATTTCTTGCAGATTGAAGGGAGTTTGTACTGGAAAGGAAGCCATTGGTGATTCTAAGCGGTTGGATCCCAACTAAATGATAAGAAACTTTGCAAAAACACCTCTGTGGTCCTGGCCGAGCCATCGTAGGGCTTGTTGGGGGCTTTGACAGAAATGAAAAAAACTTGTAAGCAGCAAAGGGTTTAGGAGTGCCCTGTGCCGTAGTGGAGTGGTGGTCAGGATTGAGTGCTCTCTCCCTGTCACCATCTGAGTTCAGATTTGATCGTGTCAGGCCAAAGAACATCAAGTTTTGTCCTGGTGACCACTTGCGTACCGGACCAAAAGAAATAGTGTCACGATGGGCACAAGGAAAAAGGGAAACAAGTACAGCTCCCTCAACTTACTTTAAAAGCCTGCTTGTCAGCAGAGAAAGGGAAATGTTTGGTTGGAAGAAAGAGATATTTCTGATGACAATCACATTTAACATTTGACATAATTTGACAAAAAAAAAGAAAGCACCTCCTTCGAGCCGGAATTGAACCAGCGACCTAAGGATAACTGCCACTGTCAACCTACAGTCCTCCGCTCTACCAGCTGAGCTATCGAAGGGACCAGAAAGAACCACACACCTTGCGCTCTACCGCTCACGTTTGCCCCATAACACGGATAAGCTTTGGTTTTTCAGAACAAATGTAGTGCCACCCTGTCAGCTGTTCGCTTCAGTCCAAAGTATCTCTGCACATTTGACACAAAACATGAATCTCGATCTGAAGAAAAGACGCACGGAAAGGTCCCTGATGGTCTAGTGGTCAGGATTCGGCGCTTTCACCGCCGCGGCCCGGGTTCGATTCCCAGTCAGGGAAAGCTGTTCTTACGTCGCCGACAGTGTAAGGTCACCAAGCCTCATCACTTTGTCTGATGCTCCTCACCAGTCGTACCGATCCTGCGCTGAAGAGCAACAGCTCACATAAAGCAGGGGTCGGACAATTATGTGCCATGGAGAGTGAGAGTGAAAACATACACAGTCTGGAGCGTGAGACTATGCATGTTTTCATTCCGACCAAACGCTGCACCAGGTGACTACACCAAAAAATGACAGTCTCACAATGGGCACAAGGAAAAAGGGAAACAACTGGAGCTCCAGCAACTTACTTTAAAAGCCTCCTTGTCAGCAGAGAAAGGGAAATGTTTTGTTGGAAGAAAGAGATATTTCTGATGACAATCACATTTCACATCTGACATAATGTGAGTAAAAAAGAAAAAGCACCTCCTTCGAGCCGGAATTGAACCAGCGACCTAAGGATAACCGCCGCTGTCAATCTACAGTCCTCCGCTCTACCAGCTGAGCTATCGAAGGGTTAAGGAAGATGACACACCTTGCGCTCTACCACTCACGTTTGCCCCAAATATGGATAAGCTTTGGTGTTTCAGAACAAATGTAGTGCCAGCCTGTCAGCTGTTCGCTTCAGTCCAAAGTATGTCTGCACATTTGACAGAAAATGTGAATCTTGATCTGAAGAACACACACACCCAGAAACTTCCCTGATGGTCTAGTGGTCAGGATTCGGCGCTCTCACCGCCGCGGCCGGGTTTCGATTCCCGGTCAGGGAAAGCTATTGTTAAGTCACCGACGGTGTAAGATCACTAGCGCCTCATCACTTTGTCCAACGCTCTTCACCAGTCTTACCAATCCTGTGTTAAAGAGCAACAGCTCCCTTAAAGCAGCGGTGGGACAATTATGTGCCGTGGAGCGTGAGGCTATGCATGTTTTCGTTCCAACCAAACGCTACACCAGATGATGTCAGTGACTAGCACACATGCAGCCAGAGAGGAGGAAGGCATCAGGGAAGTCACCTGCTGAATTGCGCTGTCGCAATGAAAACCTGCGTACGCTTGGCCCTCCATGGCGCATGGCTGCCCACCGCCGCCTTCAAGCATTTCTTGCAGATTGAAGGGAGTTTGTACTGGAAAGGAAGCCATTGGTGATTCTAAGCGGTTGGATCCCAACTAAATGATAAGAAACTTTGCAAAAACACCTCTGTGGTCCTGGCCGAGCCATCGTAGGGCTTGTTGGGGGCTTTGACAGAAATGAAAAAAACTTGTAAGCAGCAAAGGGTTTAGGAGTGCCCTGTGCCGTAGTGGAGTGGTGGTCAGGATTGAGTGCTCTCTCCCTGTCACCATCTGAGTTCAGATTTGATCGTGTCAGGCCAAAGAACATCAAGTTTTGTCCTGGTGACCACTTGCGTACCGGACCAAAAGAAATAGTGTCACGATGGGCACAAGGAAAAAGGGAAACAAGTACAGCTCCCTCAACTTACTTTAAAAGCCTGCTTGTCAGCAGAGAAAGGGAAATGTTTGGTTGGAAGAAAGAGATATTTCTGATGACAATCACATTTAACATTTGACATAATTTGACAAAAAAAAAGAAAGCACCTCCTTCGAGCCGGAATTGAACCAGCGACCTAAGGATAACTGCCACTGTCAACCTACAGTCCTCCGCTCTACCAGCTGAGCTATCGAAGGGACCAGAAAGAACCACACACCTTGCGCTCTACCGCTCACGTTTGCCCCATAACACGGATAAGCTTTGGTTTTTCAGAACAAATGTAGTGCCACCCTGTCAGCTGTTCGCTTCAGTCCAAAGTATCTCTGCACATTTGACACAAAACATGAATCTCGATCTGAAGAAAAGACGCACGGAAAGGTCCCTGATGGTCTAGTGGTCAGGATTCGGCGCTTTCACCGCCGCGGCCCGGGTTCGATTCCCGGTCAGGGAAAGCTGTTCTTACGTCGCCGACAGTGTAAGGTCACCAAGCCTCATCACTTTGTCTGATGCTCCTCACCAGTCGTACCGATCCTGCGCTGAAGAGCAACAGCTCACATAAAGCAGGGGTCGGACAATTATGTGCCATGGAGAGTGAGAGTGAAAACATACACAGTCTGGAGCGTGAGACTATGCATGTTTTCATTCCGACCAAACGCTGCACCAGGTGACTACACCAAAAAATGACAGTCTCACAATGGGCACAAGGAAAAAGGGAAACAACTGGAGCTCCAGCAACTTACTTTAAAAGCCTCCTTGTCAGCAGAGAAAGGGAAATGCTTTGTTGGAAGAAAGAGATATTTCTGATGACAATCACATTTTACATCTGACATAATGTGAGTAAAAAAGAAAAAGCACCTCCTTCGAGCCGGAATTGAACCAGCGACCTAAGGATAACCGCCGCTGTCAATCTACAGTCCTCCACTCTACCAGCTGAGCTATCGAAGGGTTAAGGAAGATGACACACCTTGCGCTCTACCACTCACGTTTGCCCCAAATATGGATAAGCTTTGGTGTTTCAGAACAAATGTAGTGCCAGCCTGTCAGCTGTTCGCTTCAGTCCAAAGTATGTCTGCACATTTGACAGAAAATGTGAATCTTGATCTGAAGAACACACACACCCAGAAACTTCCCTGATGGTCTAGTGGTCAGGATTCGGCGCTCTCACCGCCGCGGCCCGGGTTCGATTCCCGGTCAGGGAAAGCTATGGTTAAGTCACCGACGGTGTAAGATCACTAGCGCCTCATCACTTTGTCCAACGCTCTTCACCAGTCTTACCAATCCTGTGTTAAAGAGCAACAGCTCCCTTAAAGCAGCGGTGGGACAATTATGTGCCGTGGAGCGTGAGGCTATGCATGTTTTCGTTCCAACCAAACGCTACACCAGATGATGTCAGTGACTAGCACACATGCAGCCAGAGAGGAGGAAGGCATCAGGGAAGTCACCTGCTGAATTGCGCTGTCGCAATGAAAACCTGCGTACGCTTGGCCCTCCATGGCGCATGGCTGCCCACCGCCGCCTTCAAGCATTTCTTGCAGATTGAAGGGAGTTTGTACTGGAAAGGAAGCCATTGGTGATTCTAAGCGGTTGGATCCCAACTAAATGATAAGAAACTTTGCAAAAACACCTCTGTGGTCCTGGCCGAGCCATTGTAGGGCTTGTTGGGGGCTTTGACAGAAATGAAAAAAACTTGTAAGCAGCAAAGGGTTTAGGAGTGCCCTGTGCCGTAGTGGAGTGGTGGTCAGGATTGAGTGCTCTCTCCCTGTCACCATCTGAGTTCAGATTTGATCGTGTCAGGCCAAAGAACATCAAGTTTTGTCCTGGTGACCACTTGCGTACCGGACCAAAAGAAATAGTGTCACGATGGGCACAAGGAAAAAGGGAAACAAGTACAGCTCCCTCAACTTACTTTAAAAGCCTGCTTGTCAGCAGAGAAAGGGAAATGTTTGGTTGGAAGAAAGAGATATTTCTGATGACAATCACATTTAACATTTGACAAAAAAAAGAAAGCACCTCCTTCGAGCCGGAATTGAACCAGCGACCTAAGGATAACTGCCACTGTCAACCTACAGTCCTCCGCTCTACCAGCTGAGCTATCAAAGGGACCAGAAAGAACCACACACCTTGCGCTCTACCGCTCACGTTTGCCCCATAACACGGATAAGCTTTGGTTTTTCAGAACAAATGTAGTGCCACCCTGTCAGCTGTTCGCTTCAGTCCAAAGTATCTCTGCACATTTGACACAAAACATGAATCTCGATCTGAAGAAAAGACACACGGAAAGGTCCCTGATGGTCTAGTGGTCAGGATTCGGCGCTTTCACCGCCGCGGCCCGGGTTCGATTCCCGGTCAGGGAAAGCTGTTCTTACGTCGCCGACAGTGTAAGGTCACCAAGCCTCATCACTTTGTCTGATGCTCTTCACCAGTCGTACCGATCCTGCGCTGAAGAGCAACAGCTCACATAAAGCAGGGGTCGGACAATTATGTGCCATGGAGAGTGAGAGTGAAAACATACACAGTCTGGAGCGTGAGACTATGCATGTTTTCATTCCGACCAAACGCTGCACCAGGTGACTACACCAAAAAATGACAGTCTCACAATGGGCACAAGGAAAAAGGGAAACAACTGGAGCTCCAGCAACTTACTTTAAAAGCCTCCTTGTCAGCAGAGAAAGGGAAATGTTTTGTTGGAAGAAAGAGATATTTCTGATGACAATCACATTTTACATCTGACATAATGTGAGTAAAAAAGAAAAAGCACCTCCTTCGAGCCGGAATTGAACCAGCGACCTAAGGATAACCGCCGCTGTCAATCTACAGTCCTCCGCTCTACCAGCTGAGCTATCGAAGGGTTAAGGAAGATGACACACCTTGCGCTCTACCACTCACGTTTGCCCCAAATATGGATAAGCTTTGGTGTTTCAGAACAAATGTAGTGCCAGCCTGTCAGCTGTTCGCTTCAGTCCAAAGTATGTCTGCACATTTGACAGAAAATGTGAATCTTGATCTGAAGAACACACACACCCAGAAACTTCCCTGATGGTCTAGTGGTCAGGATTCGGCGCTCTCACCGCCGCGGCCCGGGTTCGATTCCCGGTCAGGGAAAGCTATTGTTAAGTCACCGACGGTGTAAGATCACTTTGTCCAACGCTCTTCACCAGTCTTACCAATCCTGTGTTAAAGAGCAACAGCTCCCTTAAAGCAGCGGTGGGACAATTATGTGCTGTGGAGCGTGAGGCTATGCATGTTTTCGTTCCAACCAAACGCTACACCAGATGATGTCAGTGACTAGCACACATGCAGCCAGAGAGGAGGAAGGCATCAGGGAAGTCACCTGCTGAATTGCGCTGTCGCAATGAAAACCTGCGTACGCTTGGCCCTCCATGGCGCATGGCTGCCCACCGCCGCCTTCAAGCATTTCTTGCAGATTGAAGGGAGTTTGTACTGGAAAGGAAGCCATTGGTGATTCTAAGCGGTTGGATCCCAACTAAATGATAAGAAACTTTGCAAAAACACCTCTGTGGTCCTGGCCGAGCCATCGTAGGGCTTGTTGGGGGCTTTGACAGAAATGAAAAAAACTTGTAAGCAGCAAAGGGTTTAGGAGTGCCCTGTGCCGTAGTGGAGTGGTGGTCAGGATTGAGTGCTCTCTCCCTGTCACCATCTGAGTTCAGATTTGATCGTGTCAGGCCAAAGAACATCAAGTTTTGTCCTGGTGACCACTTGCGTACCGGACCAAAAGAAATAGTGTCACGATGGGCACAAGGAAAAAGGGAAACAAGTACAGCTCCCTCAACTTACTTTAAAAGCCTGCTTGTCAGCAGAGAAAGGGAAATGTTTGGTTGGAAGAAAGAGATATTTCTGATGACAATCACATTTAACATTTGACATAATTTGACAAAAAAAAAGAAAGCACCTCCTTCGAGCCGGAATTGAACCAGCGACCTAAGGATAACTGCCACTGTCAACCTACAGTCCTCCGCTCTACCAGCTGAGCTATCGAAGGGACCAGAAAGAACCACACACCTTGCGCTCTACCGCTCACGTTTGCCCCATAACACGGATAAGCTTTGGTTTTTCAGAACAAATGTAGTGCCACCCTGTCAGCTGTTCGCTTCAGTCCAAAGTATCTCTGCACATTTGACACAAAACATGAATCTCGATCTGAAGAAAAGACGCACGGAAAGGTCCCTGATGGTCTAGTGGTCAGGATTCGGCGCTTTCACCGCCGCGGCCCGGGTTCGATTCCCGGTCAGGGAAAGCTGTTCTTACGTCGCCGACAGTGTAAGGTCACCAAGCCTCATCACTTTGTCTGATGCTCCTCACCAGTCGTACCGATCCTGCGCTGAAGAGCAACAGCTCACATAAAGCAGGGGTCGGACAATTATGTGCCATGGAGAGTGAGAGTGAAAACATACACAGTCTGGAGCGTGAGACTATGCATGTTTTCATTCCGACCAAACGCTGCACCAGGTGACTACACCAAAAAATGACAGTCTCACAATGGGCACAAGGAAAAAGGGAAACAACTGGAGCTCCAGCAACTTACTTTAAAAGCCTCCTTGTCAGCAGAGAAAGGGAAATGTTTTGTTGGAAGAAAGAGATATTTCTGATGACAATCACATTTTACATCTGACATAATGTGAGTAAAAAAGAAAAAGCACCTCCTTCGAGCCGGAATTGAACCAGCGACCTAAGGATAACCACCGCTGTCAATCTACAGTCCTCCGCTCTACCAGCTGAGCTATCGAAGGGTTAAGGAAGATGACACACCTTGCGCTCTACCACTCACGTTTGCCCCAAATATGGATAAGCTTTGGTGTTTCAGAACAAATGTAGTGCCAGCCTGTCAGCTGTTCGCTTCAGTCCAAAGTATGTCTGCACATTTGACAGAAAATGTGAATCTTGATCTGAAGAACACACACACCCAGAAACTTCCCTGATGGTCTAGTGGTCAGGATTCGGCGCTCTCACCGCCGCGGCCCGGGTTCGATTCCCGGTCAGGGAAAGCTATTGTTAAGTCACCGACGGTGTAAGATCACTTTGTCCAACGCTCTTCACCAGTCTTACCAATCCTGTGTTAAAGAGCAACAGCTCCCTTAAAGCAGCGGTGGGACAATTATGTGCTGTGGAGCGTGAGGCTATGCATGTTTTCGTTCCAACCAAACGCTACACCAGATGATGTCAGTGACTAGCACACATGCAGCCAGAGAGGAGGAAGGCATCAGGGAAGTCACCTGCTGAATTGCGCTGTCGCAATGAAAACCTGCGTACGCTTGGCCCTCCATGGCGCATGGCTGCCCACCGCCGCCTTCAAGCATTTCTTGCAGATTGAAGGGAGTTTGTACTGGAAAGGAAGCCATTGGTGATTCTAAGCGGTTGGATCCCAACTAAATGATAAGAAACTTTGCAAAAACACCTCTGTGGTCCTGGCCGAGCCATCGTAGGGCTTGTTGGGGGCTTTGACAGAAATGAAAAAAACTTGTAAGCAGCAAAGGGTTTAGGAGTGCCCTGTGCCGTAGTGGAGTGGTGGTCAGGATTGAGTGCTCTCTCCCTGTCACCATCTGAGTTCAGATTTGATCGTGTCAGGCCAAAGAACATCAAGTTTTGTCCTGGTGACCACTTGCGTACCGGACCAAAAGAAATAGTGTCACGATGGGCACAAGGAAAAAGGGAAACAAGTACAGCTCCCTCAACTTACTTTAAAAGCCTGCTTGTCAGCAGAGAAAGGGAAATGTTTGGTTGGAAGAAAGAGATATTTCTGATGACAATCACATTTAACATTTGACATAATTTGACAAAAAAAAAGAAAGCACCTCCTTCGAGCCGGAATTGAACCAGCGACCTAAGGATAACTGCCACTGTCAACCTACAGTCCTCCGCTCTACCAGCTGAGCTATCGAAGGGACCAGAAAGAACCACACACCTTGCGCTCTACCGCTCACGTTTGCCCCATAACACGGATAAGCTTTGGTTTTTCAGAACAAATGTAGTGCCACCCTGTCAGCTGTTCGCTTCAGTCCAAAGTATCTCTGCACATTTGACACAAAACATGAATCTCGATCTGAAGAAAAGACGCACGGAAAGGTCCCTGATGGTCTAGTGGTCAGGATTCGGCGCTTTCACCGCCGCGGCCCGGGTTCGATTCCCGGTCAGGGAAAGCTGTTCTTACGTCGCCGACAGTGTAAGGTCACCAAGCCTCATCACTTTGTCTGATGCTCCTCACCAGTCGTACCGATCCTGCGCTGAAGAGCAACAGCTCACATAAAGCAGGGGTCGGACAATTATGTGCCATGGAGAGTGAGAGTGAAAACATACACAGTCTGGAGCGTGAGACTATGCATGTTTTCATTCCGACCAAACGCTGCACCAGGTGACTACACCAAAAAATGACAGTCTCACAATGGGCACAAGGAAAAAGGGAAACAACTGGAGCTCCAGCAACTTACTTTAAAAGCCTCCTTGTCAGCAGAGAAAGGGAAATGTTTTGTTGGAAGAAAGAGATATTTCTGATGACAATCACATTTTACATCTGACATAATGTGAGTAAAAAAGAAAAAGCACCTCCTTCGAGCCGGAATTGAACCAGCGACCTAAGGATAACCGCCGCTGTCAATCTACAGTCCTCCGCTCTACCAGCTGAGCTATCGAAGGGTTAAGGAAGATGACACACCTTGCGCTCTACCACTCACGTTTGCCCCAAATATGGATAAGCTTTGGTGTTTCAGAACAAATGTAGTGCCAGCCTGTCAGCTGTTCGCTTCAGTCCAAAGTATGTCTGCACATTTGACAGAAAATGTGAATCTTGATCTGAAGAACACACACACCCAGAAACTTCCCTGATGGTCTAGTGGTCAGGATTCGGCGCTCTCACCGCCGCGGCCCGGGTTCGATTCCCGGTCAGGGAAAGCTATTGTTAAGTCACCGACGGTGTAAGATCACTTTGTCCAATGCTCTTCACCAGTCTTACCAATCCTGTGTTAAAGAGCAACAGCTCCCTTAAAGCAGCGGTGGGACAATTATGTGCCGTGGAGCGTGAGGCTATGCATGTTTTCGTTCCAACCAAACGCTACACCAGATGATGTCAGTGACTAGCACACATGCAGCCAGAGAGGAGGAAGGCATCAGGGAAGTCACCTGCTGAATTGCGCTGTCGCAATGAAAACCTGCGTACGCTTGGCCCTCCATGGCGCATGGCTGCCCACCGCCGCCTTCAAGCATTTCTTGCAGATTGAAGGGAGTTTGTACTGGAAAGGAAGCCATTGGTGATTCTAAGCGGTTGGATCCCAACTAAATGATAAGAAACTTTGCAAAAACACCTCTGTGGTCCTGGCCGAGCCATTGTAGGGCTTGTTGGGGGCTTTGACAGAAATGAAAAAAACTTGTAAGCAGCAAAGGGTTTAGGAGTGCCCTGTGCCGTAGTGGAGTGGTGGTCAGGATTGAGTGCTCTCTCCCTGTCACCATCTGAGTTCAGATTTGATCGTGTCAGGCCAAAGAACATCAAGTTTTGTCCTGGTGACCACTTGCGTACCGGACCAAAAGAAATAGTGTCACGATGGGCACAAGGAAAAAGGGAAACAAGTACAGCTCCCTCAACTTACTTTAAAAGCCTGCTTGTCAGCAGAGAAAGGGAAATGTTTGGTTGGAAGAAAGAGATATTTCTGATGACAATCACATTTAACATTTGACAAAAAAAAAGAAAGCACCTCCTTCGAGCCGGAATTGAACCAGCGACCTAAGGATAACTGCCACTGTCAACCTACAGTCCTCCGCTCTACCAGCTGAGCTATCGAAGGGACCAGAAAGAACCACACACCTTGCGCTCTACCGCTCACGTTTGCCCCATAACACGGATAAGCTTTGGTTTTTCAGAACAAATGTAGTGCCACCCTGTCAGCTGTTCGCTTCAGTCCAAAGTATCTCTGCACATTTGACACAAAACATGAATCTCGATCTGAAGAAAAGACGCACGGAAAGGTCCCTGATGGTCTAGTGGTCAGGATTCGGCGCTTTCACCGCCGCGGCCCGGGTTCGATTCCCGGTCAGGGAAAGCAGTTCTTACGTCGCCGACAGTGTAAGGTCACCAAGCCTCATCACTTTGTCTGATGCTCCTCACCAGTCGTACCGATCCTGCGCTGAAGAGCAACAGCTCACATAAAGCAGGGGTCGGACAATTATGTGCCATGGAGAGTGAGAGTGAAAACATACACAGTCTGGAGCGTGAGACTATGCATGTTTTCATTCCGACCAAACGCTGCACCAGGTGACTACACCAAAAAATGACAGTCTCACAATGGGCACAAGGAAAAAGGGAAACAACTGGAGCTCCAGCAACTTACTTTAAAAGCCTCCTTGTCAGCAGAGAAAGGGAAATGTTTTGTTGGAAGAAAGAGATATTTCTGATGACAATCACATTTCACATCTGACATAATGTGAGTAAAAAAGAAAAAGCACCTCCTTCGAGCCGGAATTGAACCAGCGACCTAAGGATAACCGCCGCTGTCAATCTACAGTCCTCCGCTCTACCAGCTGAGCTATCGAAGGGTTAAGGAAGACGACACACCTTGCGCTCTACCACTCACGTTTGCCCCAAATATGGATAAGCTTTGGTGTTTCAGAACAAATGTAGTGCCAGCCTGTCAGCTGTTCGCTTCAGTCCAAAGTATGTCTGCACATTTGACAGAAAATGTGAATCTTGATCTGAAGAACACACACACCCAGAAACTTCCCTGATGGTCTAGTGGTCAGGATTCGGCGCTCTCACCGCCGCGGCCCGGGTTCGATTCCCGGTCAGGGAAAGCTATTGTTAAGTCACCGACGGTGTAAGATCACTTTGTCCAATGCTCTTCACCAGTCTTACCAATCCTGTGTTAAAGAGCAACAGCTCCCTTAAAGCAGCGGTGGGACAATTATGTGCCGTGGAGCGTGAGGCTATGCATGTTTTCGTTCCAACCAAACGCTACACCAGATGATGTCAGTGACTAGCACACATGCAGCCAGAGAGGAGGAAGGCATCAGGGAAGTCACCTGCTGAATTGCGCTGTCGCAATGAAAACCTGCGTACGCTTGGCCCTCCATGGCGCATGGCTGCCCACCGCCGCCTTCAAGCATTTCTTGCAGATTGAAGGGAGTTTGTACTGGAAAGGAAGCCATTGGTGATTCTAAGCGGTTGGATCCCAACTAAATGATAAGAAACTTTGCAAAAACACCTCTGTGGTCCTGGCCGAGCCATTGTAGGGCTTGTTGGGGGCTTTGACAGAAATGAAAAAAACTTGTAAGCAGCAAAGGGTTTAGGAGTGCCCTGTGCCGTAGTGGAGTGGTGGTCAGGATTGAGTGCTCTCTCCCTGTCACCATCTGAGTTCAGATTTGATCGTGTCAGGCCAAAGAACATCAAGTTTTGTCCTGGTGACCACTTGCGTACCGGACCAAAAGAAATAGTGTCACGATGGGCACAAGGAAAAAGGGAAACAAGTACAGCTCCCTCAACTTACTTTAAAAGCCTGCTTGTCAGCAGAGAAAGGGAAATGTTTGGTTGGAAGAAAGAGATATTTCTGATGACAATCACATTTAACATTTGACATAATTTGACAAAAAAAAAGAAAGCACCTCCTTCGAGCCGGAATTGAACCAGCGACCTAAGGATAACTGCCACTGTCAACCTACAGTCCTCCGCTCTACCAGCTGAGCTATCGAAGGGACCAGAAAGAACCACACACCTTGCGCTCTACCGCTCACGTTTGCCCCATAACACGGATAAGCTTTGGTTTTTCAGAACAAATGTAGTGCCACCCTGTCAGCTGTTCGCTTCAGTCCAAAGTATCTCTGCACATTTGACACAAAACATGAATCTCGATCTGAAGAAAAGACGCACGGAAAGGTCCCTGATGGTCTAGTGGTCAGGATTCGGCGCTTTCACCGCCGCGGCCCGGGTTCGATTCCCGGTCAGGGAAAGCTGTTCTTACGTCGCCGACAGTGTAAGGTCACCAAGCCTCATCACTTTGTCTGATGCTCCTCACCAGTCGTACCGATCCTGCGCTGAAGAGCAACAGCTCACATAAAGCAGGGGTCGGACAATTATGTGCCATGGAGAGTGAGAGTGAAAACATACACAGTCTGGAGCGTGAGACTATGCATGTTTTCATTCCGACCAAACGCTGCACCAGGTGACTACACCAAAAAATGACAGTCTCACAATGGGCACAAGGAAAAAGGGAAACAACTGGAGCTCCAGCAACTTACTTTAAAAGCCTCCTTGTCAGCAGAGAAAGGGAAATGTTTTGTTGGAAGAAAGAGATATTTCTGATGACAATCACATTTTACATCTGACATAATGTGAGTAAAAAAGAAAAAGCACCTCCTTCGAGCCGGAATTGAACCAGCGACCTAAGGATAACCGCCGCTGTCAATCTACAGTCCTCCGCTCTACCAGCTGAGCTATCGAAGGGTTAAGGAAGATGACACACCTTGCGCTCTACCACTCACGTTTGCCCCAAATATGGATAAGCTTTGGTGTTTCAGAACAAATGTAGTGCCAGCCTGTCAGCTGTTCGCTTCAGTCCAAAGTATGTCTGCACATTTGACAGAAAATGTGAATCTTGATCTGAAGAACACACACACCCAGAAACTTCCCTGATGGTCTAGTGGTCAGGATTCGGCGCTCTCACCGCCGCGGCCCGGGTTCGATTCCCGGTCAGGGAAAGCTATGGTTAAGTCACCGACGGTGTAAGATCACTAGCGCCTCATCACTTTGTCCAACGCTCTTCACCAGTCTTACCAATCCTGTGTTAAAGAGCAACAGCTCCCTTAAAGCAGCGGTGGGACAATTATGTGCCGTGGAGCGTGAGGCTATGCATGTTTTCGTTCCAACCAAACGCTACACCAGATGATGTCAGTGACTAGCACACATGCAGCCAGAGAGGAGGAAGGCATCAGGGAAGTCACCTGCTGAATTGCGCTGTCGCAATGAAAACCTGCGTACGCTTGGCCCTCCATGGCGCATGGCTGCCCACCGCCGCCTTCAAGCATTTCTTGCAGATTGAAGGGAGTTTGTACTGGAAAGGAAGCCATTGGTGATTCTAAGCGGTTGGATCCCAACTAAATGATAAGAAACTTTGCAAAAACACCTCTGTGGTCCTGGCCGAGCCATCGTAGGGCTTGTTGGGGGCTTTGACAGAAATGAAAAAAACTTGTAAGCAGCAAAGGGTTTAGGAGTGCCCTGTGCCGTAGTGGAGTGGTGGTCAGGATTGAGTGCTCTCTCCCTGTCACCATCTGAGTTCAGATTTGATCGTGTCAGGCCAAAGAACATCAAGTTTTGTCCTGGTGACCACTTGCGTACCGGACCAAAAGAAATAGTGTCACGATGGGCACAAGGAAAAAGGGAAACAAGTACAGCTCCCTCAACTTACTTTAAAAGCCTGCTTGTCAGCAGAGAAAGGGAAATGTTTGGTTGGAAGAAAGAGATATTTCTGATGACAATCACATTTAACATTTGACATAATTTGACAAAAAAAAAGAAAGCACCTCCTTCGAGCCGGAATTGAACCAGCGACCTAAGGATAACTGCCACTGTCAACCTACAGTCCTCCGCTCTACCAGCTGAGCTATCGAAGGGACCCGAAAGAACCACACACCTTGCGCTCTACCGCTCACGTTTGCCCCATAACACGGATAAGCTTTGGTTTTTCAGAACAAATGTAGTGCCACCCTGTCAGCTGTTCGCTTCAGTCCAAAGTATCTCTGCACATTTGACACAAAACATGAATCTCGATCTGAAGAAAAGACGCACGGAAAGGTCCCTGATGGTCTAGTGGTCAGGATTCGGCGCTTTCACCGCCGCGGCCCGGGTTCGATTCCCGGTCAGGGAAAGCAGTTCTTACGTCGCCGACAGTGTAAGGTCACCAAGCCTCATCACTTTGTCTGATGCTCCTCACCAGTCGTACCGATCCTGCGCTGAAGAGCAACAGCTCACATAAAGCAGGGGTCGGACAATTATGTGCCATGGAGAGTGAGAGTGAAAACATACACAGTCTGGAGCGTGAGACTATGCATGTTTTCATTCCGACCAAACGCTGCACCAGGTGACTACACCAAAAAATGACAGTCTCACAATGGGCACAAGGAAAAAGGGAAACAACTGGAGCTCCAGCAACTTACTTTAAAAGCCTCCTTGTCAGCAGAGAAAGGGAAATGTTTTGTTGGAAGAAAGAGATATTTCTGATGACAATCACATTTCACATCTGACATAATGTGAGTAAAAAAGAAAAAGCACCTCCTTCGAGCCGGAATTGAACCAGCGACCTAAGGATAACCGCCGCTGTCAATCTACAGTCCTCCGCTCTACCAGCTGAGCTATCGAAGGGTTAAGGAAGATGACACACCTTGCGCTCTACCACTCACGTTTGCCCCAAATATGGATAAGCTTTGGTGTTTCAGAACAAATGTAGTGCCAGCCTGTCAGCTGTTCGCTTCAGTCCAAAGTATGTCTGCACATTTGACAGAAAATGTGAATCTTGATCTGAAGAACACACACACCCAGAAACTTCCCTGATGGTCTAGTGGTCAGGATTCGGCGCTCTCACCGCCGCGGCCGGGTTTCGATTCCCGGTCAGGGAAAGCTATTGTTAAGTCACCGACGGTGTAAGATCACTAGCGCCTCATCACTTTGTCCAACGCTCTTCACCAGTCTTACCAATCCTGTGTTAAAGAGCAACAGCTCCCTTAAAGCAGCGGTGGGACAATTATGTGCCGTGGAGCGTGAGGCTATGCATGTTTTCGTTCCAACCAAACGCTACACCAGATGATGTCAGTGACTAGCACACATGCAGCCAGAGAGGAGGAAGGCATCAGGGAAGTCACCTGCTGAATTGCGCTGTCGCAATGAAAACCTGCGTACGCTTGGCCCTCCATGGCGCATGGCTGCCCACCGCCGCCTTCAAGCATTTCTTGCAGATTGAAGGGAGTTTGTACTGGAAAGGAAGCCATTGGTGATTCTAAGCGGTTGGATCCCAACTAAATGATAAGAAACTTTGCAAAAACACCTCTGTGGTCCTGGCCGAGCCATCGTAGGGCTTGTTGGGGGCTTTGACAGAAATGAAAAAAACTTGTAAGCAGCAAAGGGTTTAGGAGTGCCCTGTGCCGTAGTGGAGTGGTGGTCAGGATTGAGTGCTCTCTCCCTGTCACCATCTGAGTTCAGATTTGATCGTGTCAGGCCAAAGAACATCAAGTTTTGTCCTGGTGACCACTTGCGTACCGGACCAAAAGAAATAGTGTCACGATGGGCACAAGGAAAAAGGGAAACAAGTACAGCTCCCTCAACTTACTTTAAAAGCCTGCTTGTCAGCAGAGAAAGGGAAATGTTTGGTTGGAAGAAAGAGATATTTCTGATGACAATCACATTTAACATTTGACATAATTTGACAAAAAAAAAGAAAGCACCTCCTTCGAGCCGGAATTGAACCAGCGACCTAAGGATAACTGCCACTGTCAACCTACAGTCCTCCGCTCTACCAGCTGAGCTATCGAAGGGACCAGAAAGAACCACACACCTTGCGCTCTACCGCTCACGTTTGCCCCATAACACGGATAAGCTTTGGTTTTTCAGAACAAATGTAGTGCCACCCTGTCAGCTGTTCGCTTCAGTCCAAAGTATCTCTGCACATTTGACACAAAACATGAATCTCGATCTGAAGAAAAGACGCACGGAAAGGTCCCTGATGGTCTAGTGGTCAGGATTCGGCGCTTTCACCGCCGCGGCCCGGGTTCGATTCCCGGTCAGGGAAAGCTGTTCTTACGTCGCCGACAGTGTAAGGTCACCAAGCCTCATCACTTTGTCTGATGCTCCTCACCAGTCGTACCGATCCTGCGCTGAAGAGCAACAGCTCACATAAAGCAGGGGTCGGACAATTATGTGCCATGGAGAGTGAGAGTGAAAACATACACAGTCTGGAGCGTGAGACTATGCATGTTTTCATTCCGACCAAACGCTGCACCAGGTGACTACACCAAAAAATGACAGTCTCACAATGGGCACAAGGAAAAAGGGAAACAACTGGAGCTCCAGCAACTTACTTTAAAAGCCTCCTTGTCAGCAGAGAAAGGGAAATGTTTTGTTGGAAGAAAGAGATATTTCTGATGACAATCACATTTCACATCTGACATAATGTGAGTAAAAAAGAAAAAGCACCTCCTTCGAGCCGGAATTGAACCAGCGACCTAAGGATAACCGCCGCTGTCAATCTACAGTCCTCCGCTCTACCAGCTGAGCTATCGAAGGGTTAAGGAAGATGACACACCTTGCGCTCTACCACTCACGTTTGCCCCAAATATGGATAAGCTTTGGTGTTTCAGAACAAATGTAGTGCCAGCCTGTCAGCTGTTCGCTTCAGTCCAAAGTATGTCTGCACATTTGACAGAAAATGTGAATCTTGATCTGAAGAACACACACACCCAGAAACTTCCCTGATGGTCTAGTGGTCAGGATTCGGCGCTCTCACCGCCGCGGCCGGGTTTCGATTCCCGGTCAGGGAAAGCCATTGTTAAGTCACCGACGGTGTAAGATCACTAGCGCCTCATCACTTTGTCCAACGCTCTTCACCAGTCTTACCAATCCTGTGTTAAAGAGCAACAGCTCCCTTAAAGCAGCGGTGGGACAATTATGTGCCGTGGAGCGTGAGGCTATGCATGTTTTCGTTCCAACCAAACGCTACACCAGATGATGTCAGTGACTAGCACACATGCAGCCAGAGAGGAGGAAGGCATCAGGGAAGTCACCTGCTGAATTGCGCTGTCGCAATGAAAACCTGCGTACGCTTGGCCCTCCATGGCGCATGGCTGCCCACCGCCGCCTTCAAGCATTTCTTGCAGATTGAAGGGAGTTTGTACTGGAAAGGAAGCCATTGGTGATTCTAAGCGGTTGGATCCCAACTAAATGATAAGAAACTTTGCAAAAACACCTCTGTGGTCCTGGCCGAGCCATCGTAGGGCTTGTTGGGGGCTTTGACAGAAATGAAAAAAACTTGTAAGCAGCAAAGGGTTTAGGAGTGCCCTGTGCCGTAGTGGAGTGGTGGTCAGGATTGAGTGCTCTCTCCCTGTCACCATCTGAGTTCAGATTTGATCGTGTCAGGCCAAAGAACATCAAGTTTTGTCCTGGTGACCACTTGCGTACCGGACCAAAAGAAATAGTGTCACGATGGGCACAAGGAAAAAGGGAAACAAGTACAGCTCCCTCAACTTACTTTAAAAGCCTGCTTGTCAGCAGAGAAAGGGAAATGTTTGGTTGGAAGAAAGAGATATTTCTGATGACAATCACATTTAACATTTGACATAATTTGACAAAAAAAAAGAAAGCACCTCCTTCGAGCCGGAATTGAACCAGCGACCTAAGGATAACTGCCACTGTCAACCTACAGTCCTCCGCTCTACCAGCTGAGCTATCGAAGGGACCAGAAAGAACCACACACCTTGCGCTCTACCGCTCACGTTTGCCCCATAACACGGATAAGCTTTGGTTTTTCAGAACAAATGTAGTGCCACCCTGTCAGCTGTTCGCTTCAGTCCAAAGTATCTCTGCACATTTGACACAAAACATGAATCTCGATCTGAAGAAAAGACGCACGGAAAGGTCCCTGATGGTCTAGTGGTCAGGATTCGGCGCTTTCACCGCCGCGGCCCGGGTTCGATTCCCGGTCAGGGAAAGCAGTTCTTACGTCGCCGACAGTGTAAGGTCACCAAGCCTCATCACTTTGTCTGATGCTCCTCACCAGTCGTACCGATCCTGCGCTGAAGAGCAACAGCTCACATAAAGCAGGGGTCGGACAATTATGTGCCATGGAGAGTGAGAGTGAAAACATACACAGTCTGGAGCGTGAGACTATGCATGTTTTCATTCCGACCAAACGCTGCACCAGGTGACTACACCAAAAAATGACAGTCTCACAATGGGCACAAGGAAAAAGGGAAACAACTGGAGCTCCAGCAACTTACTTTAAAAGCCTCCTTGTCAGCAGAGAAAGGGAAATGTTTTGTTGGAAGAAAGAGATATTTCTGATGACAATCACATTTCACATCTGACATAATGTGAGTAAAAAAGAAAAAGCACCTCCTTCGAGCCGGAATTGAACCAGCGACCTAAGGATAACCGCCGCTGTCAATCTACAGTCCTCCGCTCTACCAGCTGAGCTATCGAAGGGTTAAGGAAGATGACACACCTTGCGCTCTACCACTCACGTTTGCCCCAAATATGGATAAGCTTTGGTGTTTCAGAACAAATGTAGTGCCAGCCTGTCAGCTGTTCGCTTCAGTCCAAAGTATGTCTGCACATTTGACAGAAAATGTGAATCTTGATCTGAAGAACACACACACCCAGAAACTTCCCTGATGGTCTAGTGGTCAGGATTCGGCGCTCTCACCGCCGCGGCCGGGTTTCGATTCCCGGTCAGGGAAAGCTATTGTTAAGTCACCGACGGTGTAAGATCACTAGCGCCTCATCACTTTGTCCAACGCTCTTCACCAGTCTTACCAATCCTGTGTTAAAGAGCAACAGCTCCCTTAAAGCAGCGGTGGGACAATTATGTGCCGTGGAGCGTGAGGCTATGCATGTTTTCGTTCCAACCAAACGCTACACCAGATGATGTCAGTGACTAGCACACATGCAGCCAGAGAGGAGGAAGGCATCAGGGAAGTCACCTGCTGAATTGCGCTGTCGCAATGAAAACCTGCGTACGCTTGGCCCTCCATGGCGCATGGCTGCCCACCGCCGCCTTCAAGCATTTCTTGCAGATTGAAGGGAGTTTGTACTGGAAAGGAAGCCATTGGTGATTCTAAGCGGTTGGATCCCAACTAAATGATAAGAAACTTTGCAAAAACACCTCTGTGGTCCTGGCCGAGCCATCGTAGGGCTTGTTGGGGGCTTTGACAGAAATGAAAAAAACTTGTAAGCAGCAAAGGGTTTAGGAGTGCCCTGTGCCGTAGTGGAGTGGTGGTCAGGATTGAGTGCTCTCTCCCTGTCACCATCTGAGTTCAGATTTGATCGTGTCAGGCCAAAGAACATCAAGTTTTGTCCTGGTGACCACTTGCGTACCGGACCAAAAGAAATAGTGTCACGATGGGCACAAGGAAAAAGGGAAACAAGTACAGCTCCCTCAACTTACTTTAAAAGCCTGCTTGTCAGCAGAGAAAGGGAAATGTTTGGTTGGAAGAAAGAGATATTTCTGATGACAATCACATTTAACATTTGACATAATTTGACAAAAAAAAAGAAAGCATCTCCTTCGAGCCGGAATTGAACCAGCGACCTAAGGATAACTGCCACTGTCAACCTACAGTCCTCCGCTCTACCAGCTGAGCTATCGAAGGGACCAGAAAGAACCACACACCTTGCGCTCTACCGCTCACGTTTGCCCCATAACACGGATAAGCTTTGGTTTTTCAGAACAAATGTAGTGCCACCCTGTCAGCTGTTCGCTTCAGTCCAAAGTATCTCTGCACATTTGACACAAAACATGAATCTCGATCTGAAGAAAAGACGCACGGAAAGGTCCCTGATGGTCTAGTGGTCAGGATTCGGCGCTTTCACCGCCGCGGCCCGGGTTCGATTCCCGGTCAGGGAAAGCTGTTCTTACGTCGCCGACAGTGTAAGGTCACCAAGCCTCATCACTTTGTCTGATGCTCCTCACCAGTCGTACCGATCCTGCGCTGAAGAGCAACAGCTCACATAAAGCAGGGGTCGGACAATTATGTGCCATGGAGAGTGAGAGTGAAAACATACACAGTCTGGAGCGTGAGACTATGCATGTTTTCATTCCGACCAAACGCTGCACCAGGTGACTACACCAAAAAATGACAGTCTCACAATGGGCACAAGGAAAAAGGGAAACAACTGGAGCTCCAGCAACTTACTTTAAAAGCCTCCTTGTCAGCAGAGAAAGGGAAATGTTTTGTTGGAAGAAAGAGATATTTCTGATGACAATCACATTTCACATCTGACATAATGTGAGTAAAAAAGAAAAAGCACCTCCTTCGAGCCGGAATTGAACCAGCGACCTAAGGATAACCGCCGCTGTCAATCTACAGTCCTCCGCTCTACCAGCTGAGCTATCGAAGGGTTAAGGAAGATGACACACCTTGCGCTCTACCACTCACGTTTGCCCCAAATATGGATAAGCTTTGGTGTTTCAGAACAAATGTAGTGCCAGCCTGTCAGCTGTTCGCTTCAGTCCAAAGTATGTCTGCACATTTGACAGAAAATGTGAATCTTGATCTGAAGAACACACACACCCAGAAACTTCCCTGATGGTCTAGTGGTCAGGATTCGGCGCTCTCACCGCCGCGGCCAGGGTTCGATTCCCGGTCAGGGAAAGCTATTGTTAAGTCACCGACGGTGTAAGATCACTAGCGCCTCATCACTTTGTCCAACGCTCTTCACCAGTCTTACCAATCCTGTGTTAAAGAGCAACAGCTCCCTTAAAGCAGCGGTGGGACAATTATGTGCTGTGGAGCGTGAGGCTATGCATGTTTTCGTTCCAACCAAACGCTACACCAGATGATGTCAGTGACTAGCACACATGCAGCCAGAGAGGAGGAAGGCATCAGGGAAGTCACCTGCTGAATTGCGCTGTCGCAATGAAAACCTGCGTACGCTTGGCCCTCCATGGCGCATGGCTGCCCACCGCCGCCTTCAAGCATTTCTTGCAGATTGAAGGGAGTTTGTACTGGAAAGGAAGCCATTGGTGATTCTAAGCGGTTGGATCCCAACTAAATGATAAGAAACTTTGCAAAAACACCTCTGTGGTCCTGGCCAAGCCATCGTAGGGCTTGTTGGGGGCTTTGACAGAAATGAAAAAAACTTGAAGCAAAGTCACTATTCTTTAAGTACCGTATTTCCTCTAATAGTGGCCGGTAGTCAATTAAAAGCCGGGTCTCCAATAATGGCCGGGCCGTGGTCGACACAAACAAATACAGGCCGGGGAAAAAAACATAGGGAACAAGACTAGGTCAATACCGTGTCCGGCTCCTCTCTCCACCGCTGTCCTCTCCACCGCGCCCACGGCCCGTACCCATCGGGGACACCTGGTGACGCATCGGCGTCGGGACCCCCGCCGAAATCTCGCCGGATCACCGGGAACAAATCGGCGCCCAGCTATCGGCACTGGCTGGAACCGTGCCCCCGGGAAACTCCGGGAAGCGTCAGCCCTCGGCGCGCCGAAACCTCCATGCTTGTCTGTGTCTCTCTCTCCGCCGACAGAACAGAGGGCTGTCAGGTGGACTGAGCTCGCGCATGTACATCGAAATAAATGGTGATATGATATAATTGTATAGATTCTACTTTAGCTTCAGTTAGCTTCAGTTAGCTTCAGCTTACACGGAAACAACGGTGGATACCGGTAAACTCCTGGTGCCTATTATACATGTAACTGTAGTTTGTAGTAACGTACAAGTGCCACAAGATGGCAGTATGTCACAAGATGGCTCGGCCGGCGGAAGTCTCTGGATCATGCCGTTGTCGATTACCGTAATTATCATAATGCATTGCAGTAACAAAAAAACGGCTACCTAACGAACCCCAACAGAAGCAGATCAGAAAACAAGGAGGCTTACTAAAATATGAGCAAATATACTTATCAAACAGAGGGAATTAGAAATAAAGGCCTGTCTCTAATATAAGCCTGCTTCCAATAAAGGCCTGGTACCCTCTGCAGTTGAGGTAAATAAAGGCCCGGGCCAATATTAGAGGAAATACGGTAACAGGTCTATGCCTCTACAGTCCCTGTTGAATTGCTACACGTCTACATTAATTACTATATCCCAGTTCCCAACACAATCCCTGTTGTGCTAAATTACTGCACAATACCTTTATATTTAATGTTGTATGCTGATACATTTACCTCTGTGCTCTTTAAAAGCGTACACCTGAACTCTGTATGACAACTTACCCCAAGCAGTCAGCCATGGGTTAGGGTTAACCCTAACCCTACATTAGCAACATTAGCTTCCAGTGTAAATATCAAAAACTAGCTAAGATTTTACTCTTTTCAGTGGTTTTAATAACCAAACCAAATGATTTCTCACAAAATGTTGGCTAAACAGCTTAGTTTATGACTACAATGTGTCCTGTGCCTCTTACGTCAGCTCTGCTTTTCGTATAGTTCTGATTCCTGAAGGCAGAAAATGTGGTGAGTGCAGTACACACACTGATACATAATGAATTAGACATTTTATTGACATAAGAGATGGTACAGTGATAGGTTTTCAATGAGGGGTCATCTACAACAGGTTTACAGCAACGATGCAAGAAATATTTCATTTCATCAGATGCCATGATAGCTCCCTCTAGATATTCTGTATTGCTGGCAACAGTTTTAGATATACTTCTATTTGTGTAAGTGCTAAAGACAATGCAGCTTTTTTAAAAACATGAGATTTTGCTTTGGAGACTTGTGGTAACTTGAGAGAAGAGACATTTCCATTTTTTAATTGAAGTGAATGCACAGCTGTGGTTAAAAAGGAGAAAATGGAATGAAGGTTCATGCAGGCACACAAGCGTATATGGCAACAGCATAAGAAATCTGTGTCACAAACACAACTGATACACTCAAGAAGCCTTTTCTATTGGATAGTCATAGGATGCACTTGGACTTGCAAAAGCAGGTTAGATTATATGACATCATAGATAATCATTAACGTGACAATGTGGCACATAATTCAATAAAGCACCAACTATGGACTTAAGGGAGTACAAGCAAAACTTAATTTCAGTTATAAGGTAATATCAAATTTTCATTTGTTTATTATGCAAACTACAACATGTCACTGGACTACACTGTAAGGGCAACCTTGGTCCTTATGGCTAATGCACGCACTACCATCATTTTTTATAGTACACACAATGCCGATACTAGGAGATTCTTTTAAAAGCAGAGTATTAAAAGTTGGCATTTAATTGAATGAATACATGGTCCTGTGATTTTGGTTTGGCTTTTGTGCCACAGGCTTAGTCTGGCTCAACAACTGCATATGGAATATCAATAAACCATCTAACCTGTATAAAATGAAATGCACTGGAATCAAAGAAAGGAAAACATTTATAGCGCATTACAGAATGTAAAACTTACTACACACATCTGGCATATAATACTGCAACATGAAAATCAGTGAAAAAGATATATGCAGAGGTAGATGCACGATAAATAGGAATGGCAATATAGTTATATAAAGCTGTGTACAACTATGTGCTTGCAGTAAATGGGGCTATTACAAAAGGAATTAGATGTGAAATGGTCAGCTGCAGAAGTCATTTAAAAAAAAAAGGAGTGGCACTGATGAGCAAACACATAATAATAGCTACCATTTTTTGTGGTTTGCGTAGTGGTTCCAAAACCAATGACAGAAGGCTAGTAATTTGAAAGTCATGGCAACCTGAAAATTGTTAACTGCTGCATCTCACAAACATTGAAACTGAATCATCTGTCTGAGTCTGATGCCTCTTGATGGAGTGTGATTTGTGGAATGGATGGGAGAGATCAGTCTTAAGTACCACTGAGACAGAACCAGTATCAAAAATAAATCAAAACAAAAGCAAATATGATCAACAATTGTGAACCATTCACAGTACAAAGAAAAAGCAATGGCTTTATGGAAATTGGGAGATTTTTTTTTCCACTCAGGACAGTTTCACCATCAACCACATCTTTACGACATTAAGACATCTAAGTTAAGGATGGAATGGTGGATATACAATTTTTTTCACAAGGTAAAAATGGAAGTGGGGAGTATTGAATAATACAGGTAACTGCCAAAATAAAGGAAATACCAATAGTGTGTAGAACTCCTTTTTCCCCCCCCACATCATTTACCAAGGAGAAATTCTATCATTTGGTGTTTACTCAATGATGGTGATAAACATCTATCACCATCATCTAATGGGTATGATCTTCTAACAAATAGCCATTATTTATAATTTAAATCATTATGATGCTCATCAAACCATGCAGTGACCACTCACTGTGGCTATAGGTACTATGGAACTATGGTTTTGTATTTACTGACATTTGCCTTGTTAATCTGTGTGAGGGAAATGCACCCGATATTCCTGTATTGTTTGGAGATTTTCTTGTTTTGGCAGTTAGCCGTAGACGGCAGCAAATGCTAAACGCTGCTGTCTGTTGTTGGGGTGAAGGAGAGTTGTGGGGTGGAAGGTGGAAGAGCGGGTCAGTTCTTCAGGACAGAGTCGTACACCTGGTAGACGTACTGGGAAACCTCGGGAGCCCGACACTTCAAAGACAGCTGTGGAAGGAGAGAGAATATAGATGGTTACAAAGGGAAAGACTTTCTTCATTCACAGCTCTTCCAGCTTTTATTTAGCAGATGCTGTTTCAATAGAGCCTAACTTCGTAGGCGCTATCTAATAGACCTTAGTCATCCTATACTGATTGTCCATTGACTCTTAGACACAGTTCCTTTCCAATTCAAACATTTTGCCAAGTTTTCATTTTGTGATTGAATTTTAAGACTTTCGGTTGGTGTTCAATAGGTACAGGCAGAGGTGTGATCAAGTCAACTCTGCTCGAGTCCCAAGTCAGTCTCAAGTCGAGGCACAAGTCTCAAGTCAAGTCCCAAGTCTAAACGTAGATTACCAAGTCAAGTCAAAGTCAAGTCCATGTCATTAATGTCAAGTCTCAAGTCTAAATGTAGAACAGCAAGTCAAGTCAGAACAAATCAAGAGTCCAGTATCAATTTAATATGTAAGTAAAAGCATCATGAGTTTGATTTCTATAATCAGTTTCAACTTCAATAAATTCAATCATTCCATACAAATTCTGAAAACAATTTTAATTCAATCGTCTGGTGGAACAAATATCATAACTTTCAACTTAATTTACACAAATGTTAGAAACCTTTTCAAGTCATCAAAGTACAAGTCAAAGTCAAGTCCCAAGTCACCAGAACTCAAGTCAAGTCAAGTCTCAAGTCTTCTCTTCATGCATCCAGTCAAGTCTCAAGCAATTAAAATTGTGACTTGAGTCTGACTTGAGTCCAAGTCATGTGACTCGAATCCCCACCTCTGGGTACAGGCATCACTATCTGCTGATAGTGGTTGGCCAATCTCCATCACTTATTCATTACAATAACACATTAAAATATGTGAAATGACAGTGGATGCATAACTACATTCAATATTTAGTCGTGTTTAATGGGGCTGAACAATATTTTCTAACTTTCTTGGAGTTTTTTTTTTTGCAATTCCCAAACTTTTCAAGACTTGGAAATTGTCAGATTCATTTTCTATACTTTTCTAAATCAACCTCTAAATCAATTAAACCTTGATGTCATTTGGATATGGACGCAACTAGCACTGTAAATGGCATCTGTCTAATGTTATCTCTTTCTTTTTCAAGACAGGCCATAAATAATAAACGACCATAAAGCATGGCTGAAGACAAGATATTAAAACCGTGAAATGATGGGAGATCCACTACCGTGTAGTTGGGGTTGCCAGGCTGAATCCGAAGCTCAGCCAAGATCCAGATGCCATTGGTGAGCTTGAGGGACTGGTAGAGCATGTCCTGGCCTTCCACGTTTCTCTTGGCAATAGTGTAGATGTTGTTGCTCTGCAGCTTCCCCGATACTGTGTCTGCAAGGCCACAATCAAGGTCTTATTATTTCAAATCAAACTTACCATCCAACTACTGACAAACAGAAACCACTGGGAAATGTTACCTTACCTCAATAAAGGCCAACCAGACTGAAGAGATTTTGGTAACACTTTATTTTAAGGGCTCCTAATTTCATACTAATTGGCAAAAGAGCAAAACGTCTGACATGTTGCAGTGATTACTTTGTATTTACTGTAGTGGCCTTTTCTGTAGAAATCTGATGGAAACTAATGCAAAAACAGGAAGTTACAGCTCACTTTAATTTGGTGGCTTGTTTTCTATAAATTTAGCCTACAGTATCTAGAACATAAGCTGTAACAGCTCACTTTAATTTAGGTGCCTGCCCTGTAAAAAATTTGCAGAAATAATAGAGAAAGCATGTAATAAAATACACTTTAGTTCTGTAAACTTAATTTCTTTGTACTGTTGAGTAATGTCAAAAATATATCTGGATATATAATATATAATTACATGTAATTGCAATGAAATTTCATACATATTTCTGGCAAATTACTAGTAATTTCATATGCATTTTTGGCAAATTATTACATAATTAGTATGTAATTACTTAAAATAAAGCGTTACCAAGATTTTTATTTTTTTACTATTGCCTCCTACCGAACCCAATGCACTAAGCAATAGCAGATGTCTAAAAAGCAACTAAGGTTTCAACTAAGGTAACTATCTACGGCTTCGGTAGCAATGCACTCAAACAAGGAAAACTTAATACTGAGACGACACATATGACATATTGATCAACTATACAATAATGATCTAAATGCAATGGAGGTATGAAAACCACATTAGTCACATTATGTAGATAGTTATGGATAAAATTAGCCTTCAAGTTCCATGACCTACAATGGCTACCTGATCCTCCATTTCATTCAGTTTCCAATGCAATCCAATTGTGTTTGGGTAACAGGCTGCTAATATCTAGTTTAGCTAGAATATCTACACTGGAGCCATAATACAAACATTAAAGCCATGTAAAAAAAAAAAAAGCTTCTGTTGTTTCTTCTGTGTGTTTTTGGAAGGCCAACTTTGAACAGAGGAGCAATCACTATTTTTGTACCCACAATCTAATGTATGCATGGAGCTACTACAAATTCTGTGCTACTGGGAAAAGGTATGCTCAGGGTGTTGAACTGACTCTACTGATTAGCACTACAGGGATTTCAACCACTCATGACTGGGCAGCCTTCAGCTATGAGAAAACCTGAGCAGGTGACAAATGTCCTTCTGTGGTTGTATGTTACAACATTGGTCCTGGGCACCACTAAGACCTGCCACCATGAGTTGCCAGCCATTCTGTTGTCAGGATAACAGTGGCAGGGTTATGAGTAGCTTCTGAAAGGAAATGGTTGGAGGTTTCCTTCAAGCAGAGGGAGAAGAGGGGTTGAAGTATCCCAAGATATGCATGTAGGTGGAGAAAGTATAGAGAGAGGTGTCAGGGAAGAGGACTTGGCATGAGTTGGGGCTGGCCAAAACTCCAGTACCAATTTGGTAATTGGAAGGCACTGTTTAATGTGTTTATTTAGTTGCCATTAGCACAGTAGCTGGATACTTGTCTGTTAAACTGTTTTTCAGAAGAATACAATTTTAGTTGGCTGCAATCAGTGCAATACATCCACAGTAGAGGCTAGACCTGGTCAATGTTCAAGTTTGTTTCTAAAAAATGTATTTCTCCAAAAAAAAAAGATTTAAAAAGCAACAGTGGGTAACACTTTCTATGACGCCCATGTCTATAATGCATTATAAACATACTTATAATGCGTTATAATCTGCTTATAGCACTGTATAATTATAGTTATTAGCACTCATAAATATTCATAATGCTTTAGAACAATAATCATAACACATTATAAAGCATTTTATAATGACTCATAAGGTCAAGTATCATAATACTTCATAATTGCTGGTCACTCACTGACATTTTTTTTGCAAGGATCATAGTGTATTATAATTCTCATAGTTGTAATACATTATAATCATTTTATAATGCTTTATAATCACTGTTATAATGCATTATAATATGATTATAAGTTACTGTAAGTGGTCATTGGGTGCTTTAAGTAAAGTAATGAAATTCCTGAGGTATAGGCAGATATAATACATTACAAGCTGGTTATGTCACTATAAGTGGTCATTGTTTGCATTAAGTGAAAAAAATATCATTAAATCTATGCAGAACAACACACAAAACGTTGTAAAATTAATTTATTTGTTTAACGGGTCATAACAGAAATTGAGTACTCCAATTTGACACAACTTTTTGATGATCAACAACTGAATGATGGACATTTACATTTCACTAATGTAATGTTTCCCCAAAAAACTCACTCTAAAGACTCTCTTCCTTCACGGTTGAGAAGAAGAAACTACAGTCTCTTTACAAACGTTAAACTGCTCACTAACGAAAATCACTTAGCTTCAGCACTGGTGTTAGCTAGTTAGCTGTTTGGCTTCGGTACTGGTGTTAGCTAGGAGGCTACTTAGCTTCAGTGCTGGTGCTAACAAGTATTCACGCAGTAATAAGCGGCAACAAAACGGGCTCTCTGTGAGCATATCACGTTACCAACTCACTTAGACAAAATACTATTAAACACTGACAATTTAGACTCTGCGTCTGATTGTCTCTAGCGGCTTCTGGCTCTCTTGTCTCAGCTCAACGCTCAGCCTCTACTCGCTCAGCCTCCGAACTCCGTCTCTCTCTCTGTCGCTCTCTCGCTATCTGTCGGCCTCTCCTCAAACTCTAGCCTGCTCTCGCTGTAAGTCCCGCCTCCACCAATAGCATTACAGGAAAAAGGTAAGCGACTGTCATCTAACGAATAAAAGGCTGCATACATGAGAACAAGGTAGGTTGTACACATTTTTACACGTGCAAGCCATGCGTGCAAGGCATGTATGTTACTACCAAACTATACAACTCTTTGGAACTTTATCAAACTAGAATAAGGGGCAATAAACAAACTTCAACAGGGCTACACCCTCCCCCTTCTAACCGTCTAGATGTCCTCATCAGACTTCTTATACACAGGACTTGCACTATGGTCTTCAATGAATAATGAACAAAGCAATTAGACTACATAGTCATGGGATACTGTCCGAAGGTAGGTCATGGGTTTCCTTGGTCTGCAGATCATAGCTAATTTGTATCACCATACCTCTATGTATAATGATTAATGGTTTGTTTATTGGTTTTCCAGGTTCATCATAACTCAGGTGCACATTATAATGCATTATAACAGTGATTATAATGCATAATAAAATGATTATAATGTATTACAACTCTGAGAATTATAATACACTATGATCCTTGCAAAAAAAAATTGAGTGACCAGCAATTATGAAGTATTATGATACTTGACCTTATAAGTCATTATAAAATGCTTTATAATGTGTTATGATTATTGTTATAAAGCATTATGAATATTTATGGGTGCTTATAACTATAATTATACAGTGCTATAAGCAGATTATAACGCATTATAAGTATGTTTATAATGCATTATAGACATGGGCGTCATAGAAAGATTTGTTTGGAAAATTTATGTTTGAATGTTCACTAATAGACTACTAACTTTCTGAAGCCTATAAAGTGATATTGGGGCCAGCCCCAGGACGAGTGTACGAAGGAGTGACGTTCATCTCCCCTGCAGCACAGACACTTCCATCTCACTATATATCTTGGATTTCAGTCTGCAGGAACAATTTACAAGGATACCTTGACACAATTTTAATATTTCTTCACTAGACACTTCATGGAACACTGTAAGCTTGCCCTATTTGCTTCACTGAGGAATACAAACATACACATTTTCCATATACACTGATGACTTTCCTTACATGAAGACCTACCTGCATTTAGGTGGCACTCCTTTATCTGGTACTGTAGCTCATTCTCATTGGGGATGTCTTTCCAGGTAGCCAGGAACACCTGTCGCTCTATAGTTTAAAAAAAAAGAAGAAAAAAAAAGAGAGACCACACCACCAGTGTTTAGGAAGTAACAAACACTGAGATGCAGAGTTAGCATAGAGTAATGCTGCATATTCTTGAGTGGTTGATAGAGCATGTCAATACTGCTGAGTAGCTAAATATAAAGACATTTGGTCCCAATTTTCAATACTGGTATAAATCCAACATCAGAAAAACCTATTCTTCTCAAAGCCAATTGATGTCAGTGCCATTTCAACTGTACTTGTGATTTGCGACATATCTTACATTTCCAGTGATGTGACACAATCACATTTGTAGTATAATAACATCTCTTTAGTTAACTTTCTTATGTTAATGAGATCAGAATAAAGACACAGATAATTTTGCAGTTATATCTGTGTATAAAACCTAACAACACTAAGTCTCTCATGAACTGCCTCGCAGATACAAAGTGCTGGATGTCACAGAGTTTTGTACAGCTGAATTAAACCATGAATTACGCACTCCGTCTGCCAATGTAAAGCCAGAAAACTTTTTATGCTAACCTGAGCTTCAAGTTGAGCTATCTTATTTCTTTCAACTGAGGAATATTTCCATAATTAAGCAGTTTTATCCTCAAGTGAACTGGAAAAAGTCATGTTGTTAGGCAAATATGTTAACATCAGCTTGTGTAGCCAGACCTCTCCAAACTTAAGTTTCACTTTGCTTTGGTGCTGCGTCAGCCAGAAAAGAGAGAAAATTTTAACTTAGTTAATAGCGTTATAATTCTGTAAAGCTTAAAGTCAACCCGCCCCTTCCAACAACACTAGTTTTTCCCATTTTGTTTCTAAAGCATCTTCCGCTAGATCTCTATGCTTATTTCAGTTGTATTTATCAATACAATGGGGATAGTTGCTAAACCATTTCACAAGGAGATTGTAATAACTATATGAATAAACCTTTTCTAAGTAATATTTTGACACTGCCCTTGTGTTTGAGTAAGATGTTATTTGCCAGTGATGTGATGATGTGAAAATAAAGATGTGATGATGTTATTTTATGGTTGTGAGTAAATGCCATACCCATTTTTCCGTCCTCAACAAAGAATATGTTCAGAGGGATGAGCCCACTGAAGTAGAAGACATCTATGTTGTTCTTCACAGCCACCTGTGTATAAGGGAACCAGCCAAAATAATTAGACAAAAATCGAGAAATACTGGCTAACATAAACTAGATAAAAGGTAAAGGACCCGCCCTTATTTCATGGGAATGATGTAGTGTGCGCCAACTGTTAAACTGTGTTGCACTGCTGTTCAGAAGGTGCTCGTCTCGGAGGCAGAGTGTTTCTGTACCTGCAAATTATTGAGTGGGTCCATCTTCATGACTGGTCCAATGGTGTTGAGAGGCAAGGAGACCTCAATGCTCTGGCTGGGCATCAGTGGAGTGTGAATGGGCAGAGGACTGGTAGGGATCATCCCAAAACTAGATGCACAAAAAAAAAAATCAACCACTAGTGGTTTTCAGTAACTATTTTGCTATATTCATGAATGGGATCAGGAAAGCAGAAAAGCAAGAGAGCAGTAACGCTGTAAAAAATTCTCTGTACAGTACAGACTTTCATCAATTGCCACAAGGGCTGGAATGGTGCATGTAGAAAAACCACCCTGTTCAGTATGCAATATTCAGTTAGATGTGCATATGACCAGGATGATCTTTGTTTTAATTATGGCTAGTGATTTGAAAAACGACACAGAACATTGGCTGAATAGCTAGAACGATGGCTAATTGCACTGATTGATCTGCAAGCTGAACATTAGGTCTCTATAGTCTGTCAGCTTGTAGTAGCAGTAGCATTCTTAACTAGCTTTCCAATTCAGAAATGCCACCTCAATGTAGGGCTGAACAATTCATCAAAATTTCATCGAAATATGGCCTACTGCAATTTTCAAATCGCAGGAGGCGCAATATTTGTTAAAGGCGAAATTTGTGTCAAAATACCATTTTAAATTAAATATTGTCGTGCTGCAGAGATGTCCTGGCCTACACATCATATTCTATAGACTTAAGAAAATATCTTTGTTTGGTACAGATCCCCGCAAAAATCATATCGCAATTGCAATATCAGTCAAAATAATCGCAATTAGATATTTTTTCAAAATCGTTCAGCCCTACCTCGATGTCCACAAAGTTCTGTGTATAGATTTATGTAGTAACATGCATTTATGTGAACACCATGGACTATTCCTCAACAAAAGGAAAATTTAAATGACTTGAAGACTTGCTATTGAGTTTTCCCAGGAACGGACAAACTTGTCACCCAAAAATATGTGTTGCCCAAACTACAAGATGAGAAAAATGTGTTACCTCATAAAACAGTTGCAAATTTAGCTTTGTGTATATTTTCAGATGTAGGTTATTTACTTCCTTTTTCCCCAATGTGTCACACTGAAACCACAAACACCTTTGGTGGGGTTGTAGCTACCCCCAGTTTGAGTGACAGGTGGGTTTTTGGTTAGACCCCACCATTTGCTGACATCAAGTACATACAATTTTGGCAGAAAAAGCATCTTCCTTTTGGTACCTTTAACAACTATGTTTGGCCAACATGTATTGACCAGTAACAAAAAGGTGAACGGGTATGCCCACACCCTCCATCTCACTTCTAATTTGGTATCTAACTTGTTTTATTTCCGTAGTTGGCGGATTATCTCTTTTGGCTCTCTTTGGTGTGATTGCTCCTCCTGAGAAGGGCGTTTTAGTAGGCCAAACGTTTGCCTGATCCAAGTACGCCGATAAAGGAAACCAGAACTTGTTTTCTGCTAATACAGGAGACCAGCAGTTTTTTTTTAATTGAGGAAACAAAAGCTGAAATTAATGTTAACATTAAGCTCATGAATGCTACTAAGTAATGCTTTAGCTTTACCTTGATCACGAGGAAATGATTTGGCCTACCATTAACAGCTAGGTCATTTATACAAAAATTAAAAAGCGAACGCAAAACATTCAAGCCATGTTTTGTTTGAATATGAAAACAAAGCCTAATAGGTACGTCATGATAAAGCTTTTAAGATGAATGGGCCTACCATTGACTGATGCTCAAATGAATAGGAAATGGATGAATAGAGTAAATTGTGCGTCTTCGATGAAAATGACAACTGAAAAGAAAAACCTGTGATACACAACTTGGATTGACCAGTTTTCTTCTAATCTGCTCACTACTTCCAATTTCAAAACTAGAGGCCAAAAGTTGCACCGTACCGCTAAGATGACTCTTTTTGTAGCTTGATCTTGAGGTCACTGCACCAAAATTCTGTGCATTTTATACATATTATTTCACTTGCATCTATTGAAAAAACAAATGTGCTAAAATTAGATAGTGAACATGCTGTAGCAAATATACAAAAAGCAGATTTTGTGAACTGGTACAGCTCTATTTCTCACTGCTCTCACTGCTTCTCACATTTTATCAAATTGATATTAGCATGGATAGGCCTAGACCTAGAACACTACAGGTCTTACTCAATGAGGAACCACAAGTCATTTGAGAACACAAATCAGGAAATTATGACTTTCTCCAGACAAGTAATATAATCAGTCCAGATTACATTTTTAGAGTAATTTGCCGAACACTGGTGTGTCTGCTGGACCTGCTAGTCATCTCACTGACCTATTCTTGTTGAACTGGATGGCGAAGTCGGTCATGTGTTGCAGGGCCTTGTTGGTGAAGGTCATGTCCATGTACATGTGGCCCTGGCGGCGAGAGAAGGTTCCAGAGATCTCCAGCCCCTTGGCTTTCACTGCAGGCAGCCACACCTAGGAAAAATACACAATTGAAAAATTTTTTACGACCAGTATAAAAAAAAAAGGGTTAAAAGGTTAAACAATTTTGGAAGACTCAACTGGACGCTATACAAATATCCACTTTAAGAAGGAGTTAGCCATGGAGACTGGTGATATCATTCATAACTGTAACATCTTGGACCAAGGACATGTTTGCAGAGAAAACGAAGCACTGCATTGACCTCAGACTCTGCAGCGTGAACTGGCTTGCTGGCCAAACTAGTCAAATTCTTCACACACCACCCCCCACTGCTAACCATCTGCAACTTGTCTAAAATATCAGATGATTGGTTGTATTGCCTTGCGGAAAATCATCTCAATTTCCTTTTCCAGGTCATTACCTTTGTTTCCATCTCGGTTACTTCTTTAATCTTCATCCAGTGTGGAGTGTAAATAAACAAACAACACAAAGCTGCAGCAAGTATGCACAAATTTGCATGTGGCAACGTGTTCGACTGTGTTTGCATTTTGGACAAGTTCAACTTCGTTATAAGTATACCAACGCCTTTACTCTGAGCAATGCAATGCAACTGTTACTGACCAAGCATTTCACATTAACTTTGGCATCACTGTTCACATTATGTTGCCCAAACTCACGCTTTTTGGGGACACGTAGCCTCCAGTGGCGATGGCCATGCCTGTGGAAAGCTCAAACAGGTCGTTGAGGCCACTGCTGGGGGCTGCGGGGGCTGGTGTGGGTGACGGAGCGAATGTATTGGGGACAGATGAAGGGATGAAGTTCTGTCCCACCTGAATCAACCACAGCAAAAACACAAATACAAAGCACAGAGTCTGAGCACCAACCACTACAATATGCTTTAGCGGCGAAATGACAATTCACTAACAACCTACAGAGAAGATCACACAGAAATTCATAATTTAACATTCCAAAATATGACTATTATAACTCTTCAGTGATTACCAGAGGTGGGACCAAGTCAAGAGCATCAGTTTGATTTCTATAATCAGTTTCAACTTCAATCATTCCATACAAACTAAAAAAAACTGAATTTAAATTCAGTCGTCTGGTGGAACAAATCTCATCACTTTCAATCGAAGTCATTTACACAAACACAAGATCTTTGTCAAGACTTTAGAAACCTTTTCAAGTCATCAAAGTACAAGTCAAAGTCAAGTCCCAAGTCACCAGAACCCAAGTCAAGTCAAGACTCAAGTCTTCTCTTCATGCATCAAGTCAAGTCTCAAGCAATTAAAACTGTGACTTGAGTCTGACTTGAGTCCAAGTCATGTGACGAGTCCCCACCTCTGGTGATTACATCTGAGGGAAAGATGATTTTTCAACCATTTTTAGATTATCTAATTGGCTGAACCCCTAATCATGCAGTCAAAATTTCAGCCTTTGATTTGGCACTTTGAGTAATCCCTGTATTTACTTTAAAAGGATAGTTATGACTTTTTTCCCCATCAAATGCGAGCAAGGTCAAAGGTGAGGTGTGATTAAGTGAAGTTGTGTGACACCTCAGCCGAGCGTCCAGGTTGGAACAATTTGCTAGGTTAAATTCAGGACTATATCTAGGAGCATGCAGCATGCAGATGGGCGGACTGCCAAACAGAAGGGCTTGACTTACTGCTGGACTTCCCCCAACACCTCCGCCCAGGTCTCCCCCCAGCTACAGGAGAGAAGAGAGGCCCCATAGACAGCATCCAAACACCACAGACAGACCATATACAGAGACAGAGACAGAGACATAGAGACGTTCTTAGCAACTGCAACCCATCAACAGTAGCCCTCACTTTCTGGGAAAAATACCACCTCCGCCTGGTATATTAGACATCAAGACAAGATAGTCAAATCCGCAACAATGAAGAAATCAAGCTGTTCCGGCAGCTTGGAGAAGCGGAAATGTGGACATTAACATAGAAGAAAACAAAAAGACATTGGAAAAAAAGCACAGTATTTATGCCAGAGGTAGGTTATTAACATGTTAATATACTGTTCATCTATCCTGTCAAGGTTCAAATTTGTTTACATTTCAAGATGCAATATTCCTTTCAATGGAAGGTTGAAAACATTTCAAGTATCCATGGGAGTATAAAGTTTCCAGTATTTGGTGTTGTGGTATGTGGGATAACAGAAGTAAGAAGAACATCACAGCAGCAAAGGCAAAAACGAGAAAGCAAAAAATGTACTTTGCACATTTTTATGAGTTAAATTATGATCAGGGCTTATTAAGGGCTTTGCTGAATGGAAAGCAGCAATACACACTCTGGATGACACTCAGTTGCTCTTTCATCAATTTCCTCAATAAATATACTTACAACCTATGTAGAAGACAATGCACTCACTGGGCAAGTAGAGACCCTTGTCCCCCTGCTGGCCTGGGATCAAATCCCACAATTTTCTCTCCTGAGTTTCCCTACTCTGGGAGCCTCTCAGCTCCTCTATTGTCTGTCTCAATAAAGGAAAAAATAAAATGGGGATTGGACCACCAACTATCCTTTAAAAGCTCGGGATTGTAAACCACGGAAAATATTGCCTGTGCTATTTACCTTATGCACCTTGGCAACAGACAGGAAGCAGCAGGCATTACTCTGAGTCATTGCTTTCCTTGATCTTTGACAGGCGTTCACTGCTGGCTAGCCAGAAATATGATATTACTGATATTACATCTATTGAATAAGTAAAGTATAATGTACAGCAAGCCAGTCATTATTGCATTATTAATCATGAGTTCATCAGAATTGAGTACTCAACGTAGCCATGTAATAAAATAGCTTTGACACTATGGAGATACTGGTAGCCTGTGCTTGTAGTTCTTCATAGTGGCTCCTAGGGATGGGACGATATATCGAAATTCAATATATCGCAATACATGCGATATTTGACAAAACATATCGTGGGGCAGAACAATGAATTGTGATATTAGCTCCATTGTATTCTGCTGTAGTAATCACAAATGAGACGGCTTGACCATCACAATTTCACAAGCTCTCCATCCAAATTAAATTATTTGCACTTTGTAATGACATTTTTAAATTGTTGTTTACATTGTAGCAAGCCAATGCCATTGCCAGAAAGATTTGTGTCTCAGAAAAAAACATAATTCTGCACAGTCAGATTTGTTGTCATTTGTTGTCATTGAATTTTTATTTATTACATCATATCGTCCCATCCCTAGTGGCTCCATCGAACTCAAGCGACAGAACAAAAAAATATCTCAGGTTACTTTCACACATCATCTACCCTGTGGCATTGGACCCTCTGATTGCTGCAGTATAGATGATGTATGTTCCTGTGTTTCAGTTATCGTTTCAATTTCTCTTACCCATCTTATGAAACTTTTCAAGGCAATGTTAGCTAGCCGACATTTAGTTGCGATTGAGATTACAATGACATTCAATACAGAAATGGGTTAGCTGGGCGTTGCACAAAGTGAATAACCTCTCCTCAACATCACCACAATTCTGTGCGCTACACAGGAATTCAATTTTTGTAATACGACACATGGACTGGATATTTGTGTGCCACACTCTAGAATTGTTCGTTTTCACCCCTAAAAATAGTTTTATTTTAGTTTGAAGCAGTGAAAAAGAAAAATAAAGAACATAAGGCAGAAGCCAACAAGTTACAAGTACAACAAAAGTGCTATCAACTCTATTGCTTTAAAATCAGGGTGAGGAAATAGCTCACTCCTCTAGAGCAGAGCACAAACGGCTGCTCACTCAAGTAAGAAAAGAAGAGATTCTACCCAACAGAGAGAACAATTTAAACAGTCAAAGAATACATTACACAGAAACAGACTATGCTGGATGGCCCTGAGTCTAGGCCCTGTCTCTGTATGCATCAATATCCAGGGTTTCCCCCAGTGCATTACTGGCCCACCCGGCCTGCTTAACCTACCCGCCTGGTCTGCGCAAAGGGACTGTAGTCAGCAATGTTGTCGGGACAGCGATGTCAACGGTGTCAATAACGGTTATTGTGCTGTGTGTAGCAGACAGCAGCTTTAGGGCCTGACCACACAGGACGCCTTTTGAAGGCTGAACAAAGGCTACACTGCCTTTTTTTGTTGGAGCCCACAAAGCAGAGCAGCCTGCTGTGTTTTTGTGGTCTTGTCGCTAGGCAACCACAGAATCAGCTGACGATCAGCTGTAATATATTGTGCTGGCTAGTGTCAACATGATTTAGGTGAATTATTCAATAATTATGAACAATAAAAAAACATGATAAAAAGTTACCAGATATTTCAAGTGCAGCCCTTTTTTTTGCCTTGTTATCCCTATTTTCCCTAATTTTTTGTCATTGCCAATTTCTAATATTGTGGCCCCCCCACCAGTCAAGGAGGGTGTGGACTACCACGTCTCCTTCAATCAATACTTAACAGAAAATGTATTCTTTTGACAACCCTAGTGTGTGTGTGTGTGCGTGTGTGCTCACCAAGCTGTCCAGGCCTCCTCCCAGCAGGTCCACCGCACCCATCTGCATGGATGAGACCTGGGGAACGTTGACTGGAGGGCCTAAGTCCAGGTTGAGCAGGTCGCCCAGCAGGTCACCCTGGCTGGGGATAACATGTGGCTGGTCCATGGGGGCCGCCGGCCCACCACTCACTGGGCTCTCACCTGTATCAATGCTGTCATGGGAGAGACAGAAGGCCTGGTAAGGCACAGACCTTTGAAAGAGTCCATTACCAACAGAAATTTGTAATTTTTAATTTAAAGCCTTTGGCTTGATTGAAAGTTGAGGGAGTTTAGGGAACAATCACCGGCTACATTTATGGATAACTCTGTGTTTAAACCCATTACTCCAATAGCCTGGTTCTGGTTTGATGCATGTAAACATCGTAACTGGGTTAGAATAAGCTGGGTAAACTCATTCTTTGATTCTGAAAAACCTGGTTAAGTTACCTGGCTTACTCCCATATTAAACGTGTTACCGTGGCATGGAAACATCTTACTGTTTACGCTTTTGGTTTTCACCGTCTGGGCAAATTCGCATCATCATCATTTCTTTCCCCTGTATTAGAAGTGACCTAATGCACAATCAAAGATGGTAGCTGGTAGGGCTGTCAGTTTCCCTAAAAATCAAATGACTATGAATTGACTGCAATGAGTCAAATTTGACTGAAATTTGAATATTAATAAAATGTATATACTATTGACGCATGGAAACAGGGCGCAATGAACGGACGATGCGTTTTAAACAGAGATTCTATCTGGGGTTTATTCACAGCGAGCGTTTTTTTCCATTATTCAGTTTCTTGGAAGATCTGAGTTGGTGACATGTATTGAAAATACCTTAAAGGATAAGGCTGGTGTTTTTTAATGCATGTCTTACCGTCAACAAATCCTATGAAAATAACAAAATCAACAATGATTTTGTTTTGCCAACAAGTCTCGTCCATGTAGCCGCTGCCCAATGCAGCCATGTCCCAGCAGCCATAGAACTCCATTGTATTAAAAAAAACGGTTAAAAACACGTCAAAGAGCCATGCCGTTGCTCTGGGCAACATATTTCATCATCGCGATGCACCGGGCCGGCCGACTTTTTCCTCAAACAACTTAATAAGCCGACTGTAAAGACATTTGCAATCTCAGGAAAGTAGTTCCGTAGCACCGAAAATAGTCCCTGGCGTAATGAAGAATTTGTTCCCATTTGAATTTGATTTGGTAATAACTACAACAGCCTGACTTTTCGTGGTAACAGTTAGCGATTTTTTAAATTGAAACTATGTCTTTGTGAGCTGTATTTCAAGGTTTTTAGCTTACAATTGGAACCAATGACTTCCGGGTTGACGGCTAAAAACGGTACGTGGGATGTCAGAAAGTAACGGGAATAGAGCAAACGCATTGTTGATTTTGTTATTTCCATAGGATTTGTTGACGGTAAGAAATGCATTAAAAAACACCAGCCTTATCCTTTAAATAGCTTTTTACACGTTTGGAAAAGCACACCTGGACTAGTAGACTAAATGTTTATTTCAGGTGAGTTAAAAAATACTTGTCACTGACGAGTACAATTTTATAAACTGTGTGTGTGTCTGTGTGTGTCTGACCTGCTGTGCTGGACGGGAAGGTGTTTCCGGTGGATGCCGTGGCTGCCCTCCACAAAGGCATTGGGGGGTTTGTGGTAGACAGAGGCCAGTGAGCCGATGTGGCAGATGAGCTCGTCCAGCAGGGTGGGCTCGATCAGATCCGTCTCCTCGGAGATGAGGGGCTTCTCCGACAGCACCACCTCCTTGGCGGTCACCGGGTCAGTGGACAGCAGGCGCCAGTAGATGTAGCCCCTGTCGCGCAGGTCAGGGTTGTCCGAGTCCTGCGGAGGAGCATGGATATGGGTCAGGGGTTGGCAAGCAGTTGGCTGTAAGCTGGGCAGGAAATGTACTTTTGTTGACTGGCCACAGTGGCAGGAAACACTATTTTACCAGCCAACTAGAATAGGACGAAAAATCATGGTTGGTTACCTGGAGAGTAACCTAACTTACCAAACACAACCATAATTTAAGCTTTACCTGGTGGCTGATGGTAATTTCCCTCCCTGGTTGAAGTGTGTGTGTGTGTGTGTGTGTGTGTGTGTGTGTGTGTCCAATGTACATATCCCACGAAAGTCACTACGTGACTTGAATGATAAAACTGTACGCCTGGTAAGACAGTGGGCTGGCTTATATATGCATACTACGCGCGATATCATATTCCACTTTTCCAGTAAACGGGAGGGTGGACTGGGGGGTTCCTATACATACTGCTACGAGGCTCTGCCATCTATTAAATATGCTTAACAGTGATGCTTCTCTGTTCCTGGACCTACGGAGGCGTAAGGTCCCCCTGGCATGTGAGTCGGATCCCAGTTTCCTGGGCTTCAAGAGGAAACCCAGTGGAAAGCTGGACAGTCGCTCCCCTGGCTTCGGTGTTTGGTCGGACTGGCCTGACTTGAACGACCTATGTGGCTGGGCCAAAGTTACTCTGGAGTGGGTAGGGTCTAACTCAGAGGCAGTGAATGTGAATGTCTGACCCCCAACTTCCACTAACAAATGCCCGAGGTCACCTCATGAGGGCGCAACAACAGAGGCAACAGCAACACTGGACTGAGTTGAAACTTCAAGGGAAGCTAGCATGTCTCCCCTTTGCAGATCACTCTTGTCTCCCACACAGTGTTTAAAAGTGTAGCTATAGATGAGAGCATTGTCATCTTCACTATAAAAGCAAGATTACAGGTTTTACCAACGAATATGAGCATTATATATCAATTGAAAGGTCTCAGTGAGATCTTTTCAGTGCCAAAAGGATACAACTGAAATCATGACCCATAAGTTTTAATTAAACAAAAACTGAAAGCCGTAACAGTAAAAGTAGGGTTTTGTTTGCTGCCAAAAGGGCGTAACTGCACTTATGCCCTTTTGACACCAAGCAAAACCCCAATTTTGACACTGAACAAGCATTGTGGGTAGAGGATTCTAACAGCACTTAGGTCAACTCAAAATGTATGTTGACGTAAGTAATACTAGCATGGCAGCATGATCACATCATTTTTAGTATCCTATTCATATCCTAATTAATATTCCAGGTCAATATTAGATTAATGTAAATATGTTAATATTCCCATGAAATACTTAGGCCTATAGATTCAAAATGTTAATTTATAATGTTAGGAGTGTGAACTGGTCAAGATGAGCTCTGATAGTAAGACTGCTGCTAGCTGAAGTTATCCCTCAGTGTTATGAGGAGTTTTACAGGTCTTTGAATGTGTCCCAGGACACATCAATAAGTGATGTGTCCTGGGACACATACAAAAATGTATTATACTAGCAAAAGAAAATAAAAGAAGTAGTTTAGAATCAAAAGTGGTTTCTTATGTCTATAGAGGTTTATTAAAAAGGTTTATTAAAAGTTTTTAACAGAAAAAATGTATCAATCAAATTGATATGTTCCATGTAGCCTAAAATTTTAAAGGCCTTGGTGAAAGTTGCTGAGCATTACTTCAAGATAAAGATATTCATTCCGATCTTGTTTTATATTTCAGTATTGATTGAAGTGTAATTGCTAGATTTGTATTAAAATGAATGTGTTTTACAATTGTTTACTTACATACGCCCATATTCTGCATGGCTGTATTGGGACAATGTTTGTGCCAAAAAGGCGTATTTCATTCTTTTGCCATTTTTAAAAAAAGTTAACAAATATAATTCAACTTAAACTGTAGCAGTATTGTTTTTATAGTAATGCTCAATCTGATAACACAAAAAGTTAAAATATTGTGCTTAGTATGTGGTAATGGCAGCTGATCCAAGTTTGATCAAAATTTGTTTTGGCTCTCCTGTAAAATTTACTATAACGCACTTACGCCCCTTTGGCTCCAAGCCCTCAATATGTAGGCATGACAGAATAGTGGATTTGATATCAAAAGATATTGCATCTATTTTCAGGTCATATACATATATGTATAATGCTTTATAAGCATTCTACTGTCAAGCCGGGCATGTTCAGTCTGTGTAGTGATGATTCAGACGTGTTCTCTAATATTACAGCCAACACGCCCGATGTTGTTGTCCATGAAAATTTTAGAGAGGTGTTAATTTTTGAGAGTTGGCTGTACTTTTGCCTACAGCCTAAAGGAAGCCTTTCTAACAGCTGGAGCAGACCATTTCACAGCTGGGCTACAAGTGTAAACTTTTAGTTTTCATATTTGGTAGCCTGCGTCATGTGCACAAGCTAGTTATGAGGGGCCTTCAAATTGCTGGTCTCCCTAAGAGAAGGGCCAAGCAGTTCGCAAGGTATTGTTCAGTATCTGCTATCATTGGTAGCTGCTCAATATGGAGAAGGCGTTGCTTTTTATACCCATGAAGTGGATATTGTCTGTTATCTTTCGACCTGCCATCATTATCATCCTGTGTGTATGCAACAAAGTGGTTGCATTCATAATGTTTATGTCCATTGTATGCCTGTATTTATGTGGACATAAATAAGTCATTTAAATGTGTGTGTGTGTGTGTGTTGGGGGGGGGGGGGGGGGGGGGGGGTTACCTGAGTGGCCAGGCTGAGGACCTGCTGCACCAGCTCCTGGGTCTCAGATGGCTTCTTAAGGAACAGCTTGACAATGGCAGTCAGCAGAGTGAGCTGGACCTGGAAAAAGTTATTTATGTAATGGATAATCATAATACTACCACTAACACTATCACAACATCTAATGCATCATGCACACATTAATGAAACCTTTATACCAACTGTAGTTACATAAATTGGACTGTTACTAGAGTCATGCATATGATTCAACTGAACCTCAAATAAGTGCCAGTGACAAATTCGCCTTGTGCTTTTAGGTGTACCCACCTGGGTGCTCTCATCATGGAAGCCCTCGAGGAAGCTCTCTAGCAACTCGTCGGCGTTGTCGATCCTCTCGGCGTACTCGCCGACAATCCAGATCATGGCGGCGCGAGCGTCAGGCTCATCCAGCGAGTCCAGGTTCTCACACAGCGTGGCGATGATACTCTCATATCTGAGGAAACCCAAGGCTTCAAAGGTCAGAAAGAAACCCTATAACCAGCTTACAGCCTCAATGTACCATTATGTGCTCTTTAAAAATGAATAGTCTGGAGGATCGGCTTGCTGAGCAAATTGCAAATTTTGGGGTAGCTGCTCTGAACAATCTGATTGGACAAAATGCACAGGCAGTATGGGACAGTCCTGTTGTGCGAGAAATCACTTTTATAACCATATTACTTATATTACATGAAAAATTACCCCTATAAAACTCATGATTAGTCAACATTTCGTTGCCTACTTTGAATGATTTGTTGATCAGTCAGCAGTCTATATCAGTGGTTCTCAACGTGGGGTCCGGGGACCACCAGGGGTCCTCGAGGGGATTCCAAGGGGTCCCCAGCAAATTGATGAATTGTTAAACTTCACCATTATTTCATTTAAAAGAAGTTAATGCAATGTAGAAGAATGACTATTTTGATCATAGTTTCACCGTTATCTCTCTACCTACTTTGCAGATAGTCATGGAATTCTGGACAAAATCATATCCAACAATAAAAATATTCTCAGATTTGGGTAAGAGAGACAAAATCTCATCAAATGGGGGTCTGTGGCTCTAATGTGGACTAAATTAGGGGTCCTCAATATGAAAAAGGTTGAGAATCACTGGTCTACATGATGCATATTAGGATTTTGATTTACAATAATATATTCCTATGACTTAACAGCAGGTCATTTCTAGTCAACTGAGAAAGCTGATGTGAAGGATTGGTCAGTTAAGTGTTGTTGAATGCTGGGAGCTCCTCGGGGTTCCAGCAGGAAACGTACTTGTTGGGGTACTTGCGGAAGATATCCCTGATGACCACAATAGCCTCCTGAACCACATAGTTGACCTTGGTCTGGATCAGGTCCAGCAGGGTGCTGACACAGCGCTCAGCGGATTGCTTGGGTAGGAAATAGGACAGAGACTCCATGTCATCATGATTTGGACAAAAAGATAGCACTTATTTGTAATGCAGCTAATAATCATTTCAATGCCTTTGCGCTAGGATTCCTAAGGCGGCAAACATGAACAGAGGAGAGACTCAGAGTGATGCTGTATACAGAGAAATTACTTTCATTTTATACCAAATTGGAGCCAGGTGGGAGAATGAATTCAAATACGGAACCAAATTGACAGGAAAGTAAGTGACAGATGCAGTTTGACATCTGTTCAATAGCTGGAAAAGAGGGTACATGCACTAATAATTTCGGTCCTGAATAGCACAAAGATAAATAGACTACATAGACTGCAAATAGTCAGGAAACACCACATGGGAATTGGTCAGGCAAAGGGTAGCTGGAGCTGAAGAGACGGGAGGTACACTACCCAGGAGACTGCCTTCACATAATTATATATTATCCTGGGCTTATAGAAAAACAGAAATCACTGGTAGACTTGACAGCTTTATGTACGAGTCTGTATGAGGTCTGTATGAGTGTATATTATTATATATGAATATGGGTCAGAGGAATGAGGTCAGGCAGCACACTCGAAGCATTCCATGAAGCAGAAAAGATTTTGTTAGGATTTTTTCATCATCCTGGTTATTACCCATTTACTGTTTTGCACTTTTTATTGATTTTATACCATATGGTTTTAAACAATGGATAAAGGACTGTGGTATTTCTTACCTCGACTTTGATGGCACAGCGTCCGATGGCTCGGACAGCCTTACGTACAAAGTCAACATCCACCTCAGTGGCGTATTCCTTCAGCTCAGCCAGGACCTGCCATTGACAGAGAACAGCAGTCAAGTGTATGTATACACATACACAACAACCATAAAATATCAATCTAGCACTGTGTTTAACAGATTGTTCTTATGGACTGCAGGACATTGCTGCCTAACCATATGGCAATAAATCAGTTTTTATCCAAGCATAGTTATTACATGCTAATGTGCCTCGATTAAAAAGGTTTTCATTCTGTTCAATACATTAAACTGTTTCTAATCATGCAGGCTAGCAGCTTCATAACACAAAGTCAAATATACAAATATATGTGAGCTGTGAATGAATGCATCCCAACTACCATGCATGGGTTAGTTAGACCTCATACTTATTGCTGGTATTAAATGCTTCTCAGACAGCTGGGAGCGCCGGGTTGGGTTTCCCCAAAATACAGGCGTGTTGTGAGATATTCCTTATTTAGACTTGTTCTTTCTGGATATATCACATCTATTCTCATAAGGATGTGGAATACGTCTTGCAAATCTAGCAGTCTAATGCCTGTCAGTCAAGCAGCTGGATCTGACTGATACTTTGCACTCAAATATCATTATGCCTGCCAAAGTGAATTCAAAACTAACTTTCATTATTGACGTGTTGTGGATTGGCCAATGGTATAAAACTTTTACTATTATCCACATACTGTAGTATATGTTTATTAGGTGCTCGGGAGCATGTTAAGAGATGGGCTCTGTGTATTCCTTGGTTGGTTCGTAACACTTTTTGGCATGTGCAGTGCTAAGAGGAATTACGGTATGCACTGTTTAGTGACACAGAGACCCGAAGAGCCCAGCATAAGGGAAATACAGTGTGCACTCATGCACCAGGCAGTACGGTATTATCTTCTATATGAAGTTCCTATGAAGGCTTGTTTTATGTAAGGTACCTGGGCGATGTTTGCCTGGGAAGCCAAGCGGATCATGATGTCCAGTTTCTCCAGTTTCACATAGATGGGGTCATTGTACTTGACAAAGAAGACCTTAATCTCCTGCTTCAGGATCTCTGGTCTACACACAAGGGACACATAATATGTTATACTGAGGGAGGACTTGATCCAAAGCAAACAACACAGAGAAATTTGGTCATGTAGTGATCGGAACCAAGTGGCGGATGCTGCATGGCATCTTCAGGGCAAATGCATGCTTGTGTAAAAAAGGAAGAAATATCACGGGCAATATCGAGCACAGTGAGCAGAGTGTGGCCACAGACCTTTTCTGGACAATGAGGTTGATGTTCCTAAGGGCCACATACTGGACCTCGGGCTCTCCGGAAAGCAAGGTGACCAGTGGCGGGGATAGCTTCTTCAGCAGGGTGTTGTAGTAGTCCGAGTCCTTGGGCAGCAGCTCCAAAAACTTCATCAGGACCTTGACGGCTGACAGCACCACTGCCGAGTTGGCATGGGACAGCCGGGGGGTGACACGCTCACAGATGCTTGCAAAGTGAGTAGAAAGATGGACAATCAGTAAAGGAATTGGAGGGCAATAGGGTTGGGACGATATATTGAAATTCAATATATTGCAATACAAAAATGTGACAATACATATTGTGGGGCAGAAAAATTAATTGTGATATTAGCTTCATTGTATTCTGCTGTAATAATCACGAATGAGATGGCTTGACCATCACAATTTCACAAGCTCTCCATCCAAATTCTATTATTTGCACTTTGTAATAACGTTTTTAAATTGTTGTTTACATTCTAGCAAGCCAATGCCATTGCTAGAAAGATTTTTGTCTCAGAAATGCACAGTTAGGCTTTGTTGTCATTGAACTTTTATTTATTACATCGTATCGTGGTTGTATCGAATTGTTAACCCCATAACCAAATCGAATCATATTATGAGATAAGCATATCGTCCCATCCCTAGAGGGCAACATTAAAGTCGAGATGAAACGGCATTTCGAGAGTATCTAACTTCCGTATCGTGACGTATTTCCGAGTGAAACAGGAAAGACAGGCGGGACATAACGTTGGGAGGAATTTGATTTGAACGTTGAAAAGTGGGTGTGCTGTTGCTAGCTAGCTAACTAATGAATCTTAGCCTCTTAGCTCTCTTAGCGCTAAAAGTTGAAGATTGATTGATGGGTGGATGTCATGATATTATTGGTTGAAATTAGTTACGGGCATGCTTACGTAAGCACACGGCATATTTTGTTTTACAGGAAGAAAACATGATTGAATTTTGATATAAGAATACAATGAAATTGATTTTTGGTATTTTTTTGGGCATATATTGTTAAATAGGTGCACAGTATGACCGGGGATGTGATCTAAAAGGGTTAAAAAGGCATTTTTCATTTCATCTCGTCTTTAAACTGAATCAACTTTGAGAATGGAAGGACTATGCAAAATTGAATGGTGGTAGTCACTGAAATGGTGTGTCACTGATATGCCATATCCTCAAAACAGTCTGACACTGTACTACACAACATAAGAGGAGTGCTGTAGTAAGTGAATACTAGGGCATTATATAAAATAGGGGTGTAACGGTTCAGAAAACTCACGGTTCGGTTCATATCACGGTTTTGGGGTCACGGTTTTGGTTCAGTACGGTATATACAGTATATCTGGTGCACTGGGGAGGGGAAGTAAAATGCAAATTCAAATTTACACAATGTATTTATTTAAAAAAATCTTAAGTTTTCATGAATGAAAACTTTTTTCACTGAAAATTAAAGTCCAGTATAACAAAATCAACAGACGACTTTCTTTCAAAAGTAGAGTAAATACTGGCTCTTTGTTATTTTAACACAAAATATCCCTGCATTTTAGGCTACGTAGGCCAACATCAACATAAATTGCAACATAAAATGCAACCTTCAGTGGCTTTACTCCAGGGCATCAACATAAAATGCAACTTAAATCATGTAGGCCTACCTACTGAAATCTTCCACTACTGAATACGGCTACAAATCTTTGCTATAAACACCCCAAATAGTGATGCACGGCTCAATCCGAAACCTGCAGCTCCCGCAGGTTTGTCCGCGGGTGGGGCGGGTTGGGTCGATTGAAGATAATATTGAGAACAAACGGGCGGGTTCGGATGTTGATGTGTCAGATCGGGCGGTCGCGGGTTAAAAAAAACCTGACCCTCGCATCACTACCCCCAATGTTTTGGTTATTGCTCTGTGCCCGTCTGAACTCGCACTGAGAGATCGCTGCTGCGGGAAGAAAAAGTTGTTTTGGTCCTACCGGCTCTCCTCCTCTTCTCCTGCTGCGTGTGTGACTACGTCGGGCTCTTCTGCGGCGCACTGCCGCAATATCGACACGGAAGCCGCAAAATCAAAAGTTGTTCAATGTAGGCTATAGAAATTGATCCAAATCAATCTCTAATGCGTCGATGTTTGTCACTTGGTGATTCACAGACCAGGAGAGCAGCAGCAGCAGAGCCTGAAAGTGAAACTTAAAATTCCACAATTTGCTCCATAGGCTACTCCTGTGTTAGTAGGCTAATCCAGCTGTGATGTCATCGTAGATTGAGATGTAATTCTGACAAGTGATTGGACAGACACTCTCCAGGGAGATCCGACCCACGAGGGGAGTGGGGGGGACACAGAACCGAATGAACCGTGGCGCGCATGCGCGTACCGAACCGTGGGTGGCAAACCGAATGGTTCGGATTTTTTGCGGGAACCGTTTCACCCCTAATATAAAATCGTGCTCTTCAAGGTACTGCTGTCTTCATGAGAGCACGGCTCAGTACAGCACATTCAATACTTCCAAATAGAGTTTGATTGACTGATTGGTACCTCTGGGCCTCTCTCTCATCCTTGGGGTTGTAGTTGGACAAGCAGTCCAGGATGAAGATCTGCCCCCACTCTGTGCACTCATTGAGGGCCGTCAGCAGCTTGTTGATGTTCTGTGGATTGAGGTCTAGCAGGTTGCTGTTGGGATGAGACTCGCTAATCTCCGACAGGGCAGCCACTGCATTGGCCACGACCTAGAGGATGGAGGCACTCTGTGATGAGAACTTTTAAAGATAATTCTGATTATCCTTTAACACATCAAATCAACATAAATCTACTATTGATTTTGTAAATAAATAAATAGGGAATAATTTGCGACTGCAGTAACATGAGCTCCCTCGATCCTCATTTTTCTCATTTTGGGTATATAGCTAGACTCATGTAGAACTTCACTTATTGTGTCATGTGTTCTGTCATGTCAAGAGAGTTTAATGTGAAAATGCTTGCAGACACTGAAAACACTGGACACGTGGAAGCCATCATAAGCCTGATACCTACCATGGGGTTGGAGTCAGCGATGAGGTCCCTCAGGGAGTCCAGGAAGCCCTGGTCCTCCACCATCTGGGCGTTGATGTCATGAAGCTTCGCCACGCAAACGGCAGCCGTCTTCCTCACATAGGGGTCCTCGTCCTTGAGACACTTCCTCAGCGGCTCACACAGGTATTCGGTGATCTTGTCCACCCGGATGCAGCCCATGGTGCGAACGGCCAGAGCCCGGATCAGAGGGTTGGGGTCCTCACAGTCCTGGGAGGCAGGAGAGGGGTGCAGCAATCACAATGGGGTTTCGATCACATTTTGTCTCATGGCAAGGGTACCACTGTGGCCCTGACGTAAACATACATGGCTTTCCATAACTAAGTTGGAGCACCTCTAAGACCTAAACATTTTATTCCTTCCTGTTTTTCAGTCTAATTTCTGCTACAGTTGGGCTTAAAGTGGAGAAAAACTGCTGAAAACGATCATCTAATGTAATGAATGTGTGAAGCAAGTTGTAAAATTCTGCTATATTCCTGTAAAGTGGCCGTTTGTAAAATTCCCTGATATTCCCTGACTTCCCCAGAGAATTTATCAAATTTCTTGACTTTCCTTGTCTGGAATACACCTCTCAAAATTGCATGATGTTCCAGAAATTCCATGGCCAGTGGGAATCCTGTATAGGGAAACTATGGGAGCCAACGGCTAGTGGTGTCACAAGCATTGAAGAAGTCACATTAGTATCCCAGTTCATCTTACCTTGACAAAGCTGTTGACAGCCATGATGGCCATGTCAGGCTGGCTCTTGGCATAGTTCATCAAGTAAAGGTAGACCAGCTTCTTCAGCTCTAGGTTGTCAGTCTGCATGCAGTTCACCACATCTGGGAACAAAGAGCTGAAGGCAAAGCAATAGGATTCAGACAGAATGGCTGAGGCTTTTAGGCTGTTTCTTTAACCCCGAGTTCACACTGGGAGCACGATCAACAAGTCACCGGCCGTCCACTCATTTCCTATAGAGCTGAGCGACCAGGGAAACTCAGCTGTCAACAGCCAATCGGATTTCTGTGCTTCCTTGTTTCACTAATGATGTGATTTCATTTCATCAACAATAGTTCTGCCTGGTAAGTGCAAAATGGACGAGAAGTTGATTCCAGCCATTCAAGGCTTCCCAGTTCTGTACAAATTTTATTTTAAAGACTACAGAAATAAACATTCAAAAACAATGCTTGGAGAACAGCAGCAGAACAGTAGGTAAGCTCTTAAGTAATTTTATTGATTTAATTCTGTTTATTTTCGATTAATGCTACCTACTTGGCGTTTGCTTGCTTGCTAGCTATGTTAACTCTTCAAAATGTTGTAATGCTATGAAACGCAATGCCAAAACAGCAAAAAAAATACATAATTTGACTTTGTAGCTGCATGAGTACACTACCAAGATGCAACCGGAGCGTCTCACACCGCCCGCAATCGGTCAGGATAGAGCCACATATCAACCAAGTTGCTCAGAGTGTGAACGCGGGGTAAGAGAAATTAGACATCATCAAGATTCAAGAAGAAAATAAGAGCCTATATTGGAACTCAAAAGCCTTAAATCTCTGGAAAAAGATGATAAAACATATTAGACATCACTGTTCAAGTTCAAATGTTCGGCTGTACCTGACGTCCTTGCCCACAGTCATGGCAGCAATGACCTTCTTTACTGCCTCTTTCCTCTTCTCCTTCTTCTCATTGTTCAGCTCTGCCTTCAGCTCAAAGATTTCCCCTGGAACAGGAGTCACACTGTGAGCGTTAGCAGCAGCCATCTGGACTATTCAGCCAGATATCCCCTTTTTAGCTTTGCCATGAAGAGATGTGGACTTGATTTAGAGGTTTAGCAGGGGTGGGACTTCAAGTCAGGGAAACCTTGACAGAAAACGCTTTCATTTTCTTACAACATCCCAGATGACTATCTTGTTAATCTACCAAGGTTTGAATTACAAAAAAACAACAATTTAACACAGCTTCTTGTAGACAAGGCTATCGGCTGAACCATGCCTATGTGTAGTGGTAGACGTGGACCTTTAACTAATGAATATGAAAATCAATAATAAACTTACAGCAACAACCACCCGAACGCCAAAGGGCAAAGGCAGCCAGTAACAAATCAAAATTTGTGTTTATCTGATTGATGAAAGATGGGACTTTGCGTTCTTCACTGCAGAGTGATATGATTAAATGTCAAACAGCAGTGGACCTCAGAATGCTTTCATTGGCCAATCAGAGCTGAGTATTCAACTAAGCTGTGAAATAAGTCATAATAATCAATGTGTAATATTATTTGCATTTTATTACAATGCGCTCACATTGTAATTTTGCCCATTAAGAGAAATTCTGCACTAGCCAGACTGAAAATGACTAGCAAACAGGCTAGTCAGATTTGGTGTCCAGTGTTCGCCACCACTTCCTTCCCTACTCACCTTTTTTGTTTGTTGTGAAATATTTGGAGTCCGTCATGATTACGGCCCTTGAAGTCTGTGGAAGAGAAATACGCTGAATTAGTCCGGGAGCAAAAACTCATTCAATTTGAGAGTGATACATTTTGTCCAACACCAAGACAAACCTTAGTTATGAACGGAATTGCATAAAACTTTGTGGAAACTTTGGCCATGGGGCAAGGAACAACTGATTAACTTTCCATGCCAATTGGCCAAAGAGGGGCGTGGCAGTGGGTGTGGCTTCTCATAAAAAGGCATATTACTACAATGTAATATACTACCATATAACTTGGCTTCATATTTTGGATAGTATAAAATTGTTAAGAGCGCATTAGAAAACACTGAATAGGACTCTCATGTCAAAAACAGATGCCAAAAATATAAATCCTGAATGGCAAATGTTATCGTGATAATCATCAAGATAATTTTATCACCCTGCTCTACTTAGACCAATCAACAACAAAGACCTAAAGTGAAATCCACACAGGGGTTGGCTACAGTATGAAAGGTATTCCAATTCACTGATAGAAAATGCCATCTGGGATTTTTTGATCAAATGAAGAGAGCAGACTTTTTTGTGGTCCATTTCCCTTCCATACTAGCTGGAGAATTTTAAAGGAAAATTCCCCCCTCAGATCCTCTTACACAGTTATATATCATCAATATGTGGTGTTCAATGCATTCCAAGAGTTATTTTGTGATGAAGTGTTGTAATTTACCTTTTTATTGTCTCCACTTTCCCTCAACCTGCCTCGCCCAGCTCAACTTCACTTAGAGATTTCCTACATTTCCCAGAATGCCTTTCGGCATCTTCCAGAGAACTGGCTTATTGCTGCATTCAGCCAGTGGTTTTATGTGTAGGTGGAGAGAGCAGTAATGATAGTGATAGTAATGGCAAGAGGGTGAGTTTTTCCAGTTGAATGGCTGAATTGCATTATGAACTATTGAGAAAATTGGTATCTATTCCTCTGCGACCATGAATTTCTCCCTGTATGATTGCCAGTGAAAAATGGTGAGTCTAGTCTGGTAAGCCGTTTCTCTTGTTTTTGTTGAAAATGTTTCTCCTATCAAACTCCATTGTAGCTGCGCTGGGAATCTCTTGATGTGATATCACACCAGTTAGGGAGAGGGAACTGCTGAATTTGTGATGTCACTGGAATGTAAAATCAGGGGCTGCTCCATAGACAATGAATGGGGCAGTGACTTTTTGTGGAGCAAGATGCTAAGCTGAGTTGCCACACCAAAATTCCATTTCAAAAACAAAGTCCCATGTATTGTCTATAGGCAGTGTCATCCCAGTGACGTCACAAATTCAAGGGTTACTTCTCCAGTTTCTCGCTTTAGGAAAACATGGTGCATGTTCGCAAGTATTGAAGGAACAACATATGTGAATTCTTAAAATGGGCGGCATTCCCCTTTAAGTGTTTTAGGGTGGATTTAGGGAAGTCGAACAGGGCGTTTACGTTAGTGTCCCTAACGTTTAAGACGCATACATAGACCATATTATCAATAAATAATGATCGGCTGACCTCTAAAACGTTTGTTTGTTGTCATGAAATTAGGTGTACAGGTGTTAGAGGTGCTATTTAATTCAGTACAGCGTTAACCAAAGACAGGAAAACGTAAACCGTCAGAGCGGTAACAATTTTGAGATGTGAATACACATATGAAACGATTCCATAGCTGTACTCTAATCTCGTCCATTTCCGTAAGTTAAAATGAGACGTCAATTTAGTGTTGTGTCTATGGAGTTCTGATTACGTTTGACCTACCACGTTACATTTAAACTACACTCGCAACTACCCTTTCACTTTGCTAGCGTTAGCTGACGTTAACCCGCTGCATGCAAAATACATTGGTGTATTGAAGATGACTCAAGAATTATGTTAGCCAGAAATTATACACCCAGTCAAGTGCAACGTTACGAGTATTTTCTAGCTTTTCCACTCGGCTGTGACCTACAGAGCAGTAAAATCTGACATGAAAATGGAAGGACTGCCGAGCGGCCCAGCTTCGGATGCTGACGGTAATGTTAGCTAACGTTAGCTGGTTAGCTAGCCGACGCAAAAGCATTTTGTGAACGAAATCATGTATGAACAACAATATAGAAACTAGGAACTGTAAAAGATTCCAGATACTCACTTTGATGTATTGTCAACCTTAAAATACCAGTGGGTGCAGGATGCTGCTTGGTGGTCGCTGTCTGGAGGAAGATGGAGAATGCTGGCTCTGATGGTGCGTTCAACTACCGTGGGAAATTGGAGAACTTCCCGGTTTATTTGATGTCAAACAGTCGGCAGAAAGAGGAAATATGGGAAAGAGGGCAGGCGAAACAACATACTGTAGATCAGACTGGACTCAAACTGAAAATTCATTCATAATCATACGTTAGTTTGATATCCAACTCTACAAACTGTGATGTGATTGAGCTTTCACTTTTTGTTGAGGAAGGTGTTTTGTGCATCATACAGCAGTATTATATTGACCTACTGTGATTTTTAAATTAAACCACATAGTTCGAAAAAAGCAGTTGAATGTACTTGTAATCCTCAATGACTTTTAATCCTATTTTTCCATCTAAAGAAACACCCATAAGTATCATGGTCGAGCCCATCAAGGGATTCATTAGTTTGCAAGTTTGCCTACATGGCCCCCTCGTAAATCTTACATTCCCCTATGATATTTCCAATGGCACATGAAGCAGCAGGGTGGGGTGTGACAAGACAGCAACATAACAGACAACATGCAGTTTTGATAGAACCATCAAAAGAGGAACAAGTCCATGCTCATGAAGGTGGGCATACTGTTGCATGAGATTTGGTGAATCTACCTCAAGTCCTACCAATATGCTTGGCATTTCCATTGTAATTAGGCGGCCGGGCCTGAAGGACTGGCAGCGTATTGTTAATTCTCACTTAACATTAGGACAGTCCTCATGAAAATTAAATTACATATTCAGTAGACATTGTATTCATCATATCAACTCAAAAAATGAATTTCTGACTGGTATACCATGGAAGTCAATAGGAAATTGGAGCATTTAAATGTCTATTCCTTAATAGTTTGACTAATCATAGTAAACATTCTATTCAAAAATGGTGTACATAAAGTGCCTTGATTTTCAGAATTTTATCTTCAACTTTGAATTTGTGAAAAATGTTTGAATTCTGCCCTTAGCTTGGCATTGATTTAGAAGCACTGCGTGTTACATTTAACATGTAATTACTAATTGGAAGACTTCTAGAGTTTGATAGCGGGGACATTTCAAAGCCAAAGGTTTTTCACGCCTCACTTTGGGTGGCACTAAAGAGTTTCATAAGAGGTGCGGAGACATGAAAAGGAAAAAAAAAAAAACTGCAATGGGTTTTGAGAGGAATGACGAAGATAGATGCTCACATTTTCTCTTGAATTCAGGAAAAAAGTACAACGTATAGTTAAAAAAAGTCTTCTTTATTCCACTGTGTTATCTCAAAGATTTCTGCAGTAAAGTTTTCTGAGGTAAGGCCCACTGTCTGCACAAAGTCTGTACAAAGAATGCAATGCTTGGTGATTACATACTTAGTAGGCATATTGGCTTTGCTAGCTATTCATTACCCCACAGATTCATATTTTACCTGCATTATCACCCTTCCCTAGCATGTTAGCCAGACAGCTTTTCAAAGAATAACTAGCAATTAGCCACCAATTCCTGACAGTTTTTGTGATTAATCTCGTTGGTTACATCAGTCCCGCTTTCTCAGCAAACACGGTAAACATGCAAGTGGCAACTCTTTAATCTCTTTGGCAATGCTGCCTCTATTCTAAGCCTCTTTACTATAGTCTTGAAATAGCATGTCCCAGCCATTTGGCCCTTTTTAAAAACTCAAAATCTATCTGATAGAATGAGACTCCTGTACTCTATGAAGTGGATTCAGTTTGGAGTTGTGAAGTGGTGTTGATGAGGTCTCTGGGAAGACTTTCTCTGGCCTCTTGCATCCGTCTCCTGGCCCTCTGGAATGCCTCTGACAGAGAAAAAAATATTATAAATCAACTGCAAAATTGAGAGAAATAAAAATTAAAATAACAATTATGAGTTTAAACAGATAATGACAAACTCAATTATTTTGCTGGCTAACATTTTTCACAAAATAATATAGGTCCAAAACAGAAAATGTGTTACTGTCCAAGTTCTAGGGGAGCTCACTATATATTTTCCCCAGTTAATATCTATCTTCTATGATTATCTATTAAAGGGTACTACCAGTCTTAGTCATAGTCCTTTGGGTTTCGGCTTTATCAGACATATGCACTTTAATAAACAGTTAATAATGTACTGCACCATATGAATATGTGTAAATTCTTAAATGGAGTTGTGCCCTTTTTATAAATGTATACAGCTCTTCACTCTTTGTAATTGATTGACTATTCTATAGCTGTTGTTCAGGCTGTCAGGAGCTGATCTCCCACTCAACATTGCCTTCCAATTGATATTATACATATGGAACCTGAGGAGCCTACAGGGAATAATGAATAGCTAGTGCAGTCTGAGTGGTTCCCTTTACCTAGGATGTTGCAGACAGCTCCTTGCTGAGAAAAGCCTCCCAGTTGGTCAGAAACTCTCTGCCTCCTCTTCTTCAATATGCTGGCGTCAACAAATGCCCTGAAGCATATACAAGACAGACACATTCATCAAAAAACACAGTAAGCTATGGTAGAGAAAACAAACCAAAAAATCCTTCCCAAATTGACAGAGCTCTCAATATAAGGGTTAAGGCAGCCAACATTGAAAGATCACTCAAAGATGAGGGTAAAATGGACTGTTGAAGTTATAATGGGATGAGAAAGTTTCAACCCGTCATCCCTTCATTAATATACTGAGTGCATTTCCACCCAAATTTGTGTACCAACACAAAAAACAAGTACGCAATTTGTGATAAGCTGCAACCAGCTTGGCATTTTGAGAATGCGTGGCAGTCGCATCACATTTTTTCGTTTCAGTCAGTGGCTTCAATTAAGAAACTGAACTCCTGGCACAATAAAAAGGTTGCTTTTGGCTATACTCATTTATAGGCACAGAGCTGACAAGACGATAAACTAGACTACAGAGCAATCTATTCAATTCAATCAGGAAGGTTCATATAATATATTGATTTTCTGTTTCCTTTTTGCGTATAGATACACCCACCCAAGTCAGAATAGTGTATTTCCACGCTTCACAGATGCAAGCAGCCTCGGGCCTTTAAGTTTGTTTTGTTACATTATTTAAGAGTCATGCAATGGAATATAAGATTTTGCAACTTTAACCTTTTAATCAATCAACTGTAAATCATACATGTCTGTTAATAAAATGAAACTCTAGTTAGCTATCACATACAGTCAAGTCCTTGCGTGATGTTGAGACTGGAAAAAACATCTTCAAATCAGTGAATCAAAACATAAACCAAACCAGCCATGAGGCAGCAGTGCCTCTAACGGGGACACAGTCCACAATTATGGATTGGGATTTTAATTATTCTGAGTCGAGAGCCAACTTTTCACTGTAGGCCAAACCTGGTGCTTGAACTCCTGGGAAGCATCCCCCAAAAAGTATAAAATTATTTGCTCAAGTACTGCAAATCAATTTGTAGTACCCTGATATATAGGGGTTAAGTGTCTGATGACTCACTGACTGACTGACTGCCTAACTGACCTGAATTTGGCTCCCAATCAGTTAATCAGTCGTAGTTGCTTTCCTCCCTTCACTATGGAGCTGCACACTGGTGTTATATCACAGATTTGGTGGTGAAACAAATTGATGTTTCTGGCTGTTTCTGGCTATGGAAGACAATAGTAAATCTTTATTAATGCAGTCCTAGGGCACAGTATTTCCCTTTAATGTTGTGTTAACTAGATATGGCTGTATCCTACCCGCTATTTACCTGGCATGCTGGATACAATGCAGGGTAAAAGTGACACTTCCTGTAGTTTCAGTGCAAAAGCCAAAGCGACTCAGCCGCTCTCCCTGCATCAACACAAAAACACAAAAATACACATTGGTAAAAAAAATAAATAAATAAAAAATAAAAACAGTAAAAATTTCTCAGTATCATTCTTAATTCAGTAATGTTCTGAGAGTTACACAGGAATAACTTTGGAAACAAAAGGCATAGGGTGAAGAATCACCCCATTTTTGGGTTTTCATCTAGTTTTTGTTTAGGTGGGGGAAAAAAGAATTGATGCAAGTGGAAAAAAGTCTTCAAGCATCAAGGCACTACAAACTAGAAAATGTGATAGGGTTACGGTTTATAGGGTTTATTAAATATATATACTGTATATATACATATATATATATATTTATGTACTGTATATATGTATATTATTGTCCTCCATGTCTACTCTGAATCTCCAGAGAGCTGCCATAGAGATTTGAACCTACCTTGAAGGTCCCTGGTACTCTGACGTAGCTGTGGTCCTCAAGCTCAGGAGAACCTCCGATAAAGAAGCGCCTCAGCACAGATACTGTCCCCGTCTGGAGGGGTCTCCACGTATGGCACGTCATTACGTGTTTACCTGACACACAAACGTGTACACGCACAGACACACAGAGCATAAAAAGCAAGCAATTAAGAGGGAGGACTTGATGAAGTTTGTGTGAAATTACTAAAACTTGTCAATGTGTAGTTTTGTAGGCAAATTTAAAAAGGAATACATTTTACAAACTTTTTCCTTTCAATGTGACAAGTATCTTCTGAAATAAAATAACCAAAACCAAAATTCAAAATGTCAAGGTTTGCCTTTAAGCAGTAAATAGTAAATAGTAATCCTTTGCTTTGCCGTATACGTCATACCAGGCGTGGCAGGAAAAACCAGGTAGCCATAGCCTTCAGTTCGATAGCGCTGCCAGAAGTCCAGAGAAAGAACCTTGAAGTACAGCACTGGCCACTGGGGAAGAGACTCTGTGACCAGGGAGACATGACGTATCAGTTTGATCTTTGAAATGCAGTAATAGATTGCCAAAATGAACAAAGTCACTGACATCCAACATGTGCAAGGAACAACTTCGTATTCCTTAAACGCAATATTGCATAATGCAAACGAACCCTCGCTCTCTTTTTCGTTCATGTGGAATGCCTCGAAGCTGAAGGGGTAACTGAAGAAAGCCACGTTGTCCTGTGGGCAGAGAGAGTGTTCAGTGTTTCACAAATCTCATGAATTGCAGACAATCTGAAAGTTGTTTACAAGTTCCCTGTATACATACCCTCCCTAAAGTCTTGGTCCGGCAGGTGTGGGTAACCCCTGAGAGTGATTGGAATGGCAAACTGGACCAATCTAAAAAGTCCAGATATAAGTTAAAATGGTAAAAGATTCTTTTTTTTTTTTTAATTTTTATCTCCATCTGTTTATCTCCATTAATCGGTATTCAGTCCAATACCTTGGGAATGGTAACATTTTTAGTAATTTGGTACATCGATATGAACAAAAACAAATGAAATGAATATGAAAAGTAATAAAAAGGTCTGTGCAGGGGGATACTATTAAACTAGAAAAGGCTAAATTTTCTAAAGAAAATTTAAGTGTGCTTGCCGCCCTTGCAATGCCCCTGCCCTTAGATTTGGCGTTCACTAGCTTTGCTAAGCGGTGCAGCATTGCAATTGTTAGCATTTTGACAGACTAGACTCAGTAAACAGAGCCAGTTGCGTTCAAAGGCACTGGGAAACTTTTCTCATCACTGCACAGCAACATGTTTGGTATCGAACGAAACTACAAATTCCCAGCTTTCCAAGGACCCTAAACGCATCACAAAGACGGTGCCGAGACTGACAGAAAGCCCATGTGGGGAACTCATGGTCTCTGTCGCCATCTGCTGGCTGTGTCGAAGCACTGACATGAATGAGCTCGACCATTTCATTTCATGTCATTTTATACAGTAAGGTCAAGTTTTAAAAAATGCTGTCATCACATTGAAATGGTTACTATGAGGCCATATTTCATCACACATGAATGCAATTGGGCTCTTTGGATTCACAAGAGTCTCAGCTTTGCAGCCATACCCAATTTCTACAATTCTATGGCTGTTTAGGTACCACAGTGTGCAGAAACAGGGAAAGAAAAAAAGGCGAGAATAACATCTTTTCACTGCATGCAGAACACTGTGTCTTTAGTACCCTGGAGCTCATATACCCTATGTAGCTGACATATGTCAGATGTGGCTGTAAAGCTAAGACTCTTGTGGTTCTAATGAGCCATTCAGATATCTTAATGTGAGAGGTCAAGGGACCCGTTTGAAAATAGTCATGCCCATTTACCTTTGTCAAAAACTTTGCCGACTTTGGAGCTATGTTACATAACATGGCTGGTACCTACGTATTCGTCTGGATGTCTAGTTTCCGCTAATAAAAAAGCTGCGCTCTAGCTTAAAAACTGAGCGCGTGAGAAGCTCCGTTAAGCGTCGGCCGACGCGCAGAAACCACCATACTCTGTGTGTGTACCGTAGCTTCAGTTAGCTTCAGCTACTGTGTGTGAGAAACCAGACATACCTCCCGATCTCCGCAGCGCGGTCCGTCTGTCCCAAATGCATCAAGCCAGCCATTAAAAACTCCGCTGTAGACTTTTAATATACAGAATAAAAGTCCAAATACATCCATACTGATCTGATTCTACCTTAGCTTCAGCTACTGAGTGGGAGCCTCCCGATCTCCGCGGAGAAACAAGGACAAAACCAAACTTCAATTTCTGGCTCTGTGATCCTGTGATTGAGTCCACACGGTTCTCAGGTTCTCATCCTTTTACAATGGGTGTGTATTGCGTCTAAAAATGCCATTGAATCATTAATATCTCAAAGAGCTTACGACGGATCTCTCAGAAAAGTAATAGCGCACGATTCCTCAATGAGCCGCGCATTTTGATGTTTAACATGTCTATGTACTGTAAAAACTGTAGGAGGAGATGCATGCTAAACTTTTGTCCAGAAGAAGAATAAGAATAACTAGAAAAGGCTAAATTTTCTAAAGAAAATTTAAAGTGTGCTTGCCGCCCTTGCAATGCCCCTGCCCTTAGACTTGGCGTTCACTAGTTTTGCTAAGCGGTGCAGCATTGCAATTGTTAGCATTTCGCTCCGTAAATATGTAAACCAATTGTATTTTGTCCAAACTGTGTCTGATCACAAAGAGTTTTAATAATAATGTCCTAAAATATTTTTTTTATTTCCTTTATTTAAACAGGTAAGTCCCATTGAGATCGAGATCTTGTTTGCAAGACAGACCTGTGTACACAACTACAAGAAAACAAAACAACAAACAAAATAAGTTATTTCCAGACCATCCACATGCAGACAAAATAAGAAAGTCTACTAAATTTTACTTTCTTAGTCAGTTCATTGACATGGGTTTAAAAGACAATTTTTCATCTAACCAGATACCTAGGTAATTGTAACACTGGCCCCTTTTGAATTTGACAGACTAGACTCAGTAAATAGAGCCAGTTGCGTTGAAAGGCACTGGGATACTTTTCTCATCACGCCACAACAACATGTTTGGTATCGAACGAAATCACAGATTCCCAGCTTTCCAAGGACCTAAAACGCATCACAATTCTAGAGCTAAACCTTCCCTCTGTCCTAAATGCATCAAGCCAGCCGGTAAAAAACTCCACAGTAGACTTTTAATATACAGAATAAAAGTCCAAATACATCCATACTGATCTGATTCTACCTTAGCTTCAGTTAGCTTCAGCTACTGTGCGGAGAAACAAGATGGCGGACAAAACGAAATTTAAATATCTGGCTCTGTGATCCTATAATTGAGTCCACATGGTTCTCATTTTACAATGTGTGTGTATTGCGTCCAAAATGGCATTTAATCCTTAATATCTCAAAAACCTTATGATGCATCTCTTAGAAAAGTAATAGCACACGATTCCTCAATGGGCCGCACATTTTGATGTCTCACATGTGTATGTACTGTAAAAACTGTAGGAGGAGTAGTGTGCCAAACTTTTTGGCGGAAAAATAATAATAAAAATGGCCGACAGTAACAATAAGAGTGTGCTTTGCTTGCAGCAAGCACACTAATAAGTATGCAAGATAGTAAGAGTGTGCTCTGCCTACGGCAAGCACACTAATTAACAGATCATAAGAAGAGCTGTTCGTAGGGCAACAGTGTTTAGAAACTGGCAGAACCACTTTGCTTTCCATGATGTATTATTAGATCAGAGATATAATATTTATTACATCAGAGATATAATAAATGTTTGTAGCATTAAAATAGGGCTTCTATTAGTTGACCATAGTTATCAATAATTAATTACATTTTGTTTCTGTTGCATATTAAGTGTGCTGAAATTCTTTCATAGGTTTCCCGAGGCTGATTAGTACAATAGATTGCATCCATATTCCTTCACCGCAGCCCTGGAGACCATGAGGTGGACTTTGTGAATACAAAATCTTGACAATGACACAATATTTTATGAATGAAAAGAATGAACTGCCTTAATGATGGGGCAGTGATAAGCCTATTTATTTACGCATTTACACTATCTGCAATTCTTCTCCAGCAATCCTCTCTAGCCTTGGTAGCAGCAATGCTGTTACTTTTAACTGTTACGTTTTTCGGATTGCTCATATTTATTCATAATAATAGTTTGTTCTTGAGAGAAGAATGTTCTTCGTTGGTATGTCAAGCTTTTTGTAGCCATAATCCCACTGCTCCTTTTTGTTTTTTTTCACTGGCACTATGTTTTTCCTCAGTTTCTGCATCGCTGAAGTTATTTTTCATTTTCTTTGATGCCATTTTGGTCTGGAAGATTACGTTTGTGGGCATTCTCCTTTAGCTTATATGGCATTTCTGAGGCGGTACCATTATGTTATGTTCATGATAATTAAGGTCCCGTAAACACACTTCTGATTTACAAGTGATTGGGATTCATCAAAATACACTAGTGAATACGATTGAAAACAGATGCTTCCGAACATTTGAGACACATTTTAGGGGACGAACACTAACAAATTTGGGCTAGGCAAAACACAGAGAAACAGCAACCCAGTACCAGGTGTTTAAAACAGCAAATGTAAAAGCTTAGGTATAGGTCGAATCATTATTGTGTTATATCAAACAGTGACAGTAGCAAAATGGACATTTATTTATATGAAAATGTCACGTCGGCACTTTAACCAACTTCAAAGAACACAGATATCACAAAGTAACATAAGTTAACATAACATAAATAAGTTTGAAATATACAGTATGTGACTTACTGTTGGGCAATTCCATGAAAAAGTGGATGTATAAGTTGTCATATTCAAAGCCCTTGGCTGAGACTGGGTAGACAGACGGAGAAGATTGAGGATTAAATGCCAATGATAGGCATTTTGAATATGTACACAATAACGATGAGCATGTCCATTCTTATTACTCACCTATCTCTCCATTCACCAAGAGACGTAGAATACCTGCGGGAGGCTAAAGAAGAGAAATATAGTAAGTGCAAAAGTCTTTGCCAGGCCGGTTATGGACCCCTACTGAAAGTATTACACAGAAAACCTTCTGTCAGTTCTTTGATTAGCCAATACAGCCTTTCACTCCTTCCACAATCTGCCAGAAACTCTGAAACTGTAACAGTGCAACTGTGTGGTCTGATATACTTGCATCACTATAACCAAAAGCATAAAGACTTGGGACTGGGAACCAATAGCGAACAAACGGCAATAACACAATGATCATTTATTAAATGACTCACCATTTCAAAGTCCTGTCCAACGAGGCTATTGAGGTACTCTTTGTGCCTTATGTAAAGCTGGGAACATGGGGAAAAAATGGATGTGTTCAAGGCATACTCTGCCCTTTCCCTCTGTAATCAGTAATCTGAACATTAAAAACAGTGAGCATGAAGAACTGAGATGAGGATGAACTCACATCTTTGTACATATGCTGCTCCCTCTCCTTTTCCTCTGGTTTCATGGCTGTTGATACATTCTCCAAGGTAAGACGCCAGACTTCTCTCTTCTCCCCCTCCGTTTCAATCCTACACAACAGAGGCAACAAATCAGTATTCTGTTGATCAGTCCATAAAAACATGTAGCATTCCTTCCTCCTAACAATTAAGCAAAAATCAGCGTTTCCACTAGTTGAGATGGGTGTCATTTCAATACTGGGAAGTTCCAACCCATTGGAAGTTCAGTTCCAGATTTCCAAATATATAGACTAAATTTACTTTATAGTTGCATTATGCAAGATTTTTATAATAATAATAATATAATAATAATACAAATACACTGTTGTTTAGAAGCATGAAAATATTATAGTCAATCAAGACAGGGAGATATTAAGACTGCACTTGGAATATATTTCCACTAAAGCTGTTGACTTACCTGTAGGGCTCTTTGCCTTCGTTGAAGTCAGGTTTAACAGTGACTATTCCGTTGCCATCGGTTCTTATGGTTAACAGCAAACATTCATTCTCTTTCTGGCCCAGTCTGAGAAAGCACACATACGCAGATAATCAGAATGACCAGTGAAGCACACAACATATTGTGATTTTTGATTCGGACTGATTAGATTCAATTTAGAGCTGGGCGATATGGACCAAAAATCATATCTCGGTATTTTTAGGCTGAATGGCGATACACGATATATATCTCGGTATTTTCTACGAAGTGAGCTAAATGTTCAGTTGTAAGTAGGGCTGGGCGATATGGACAAAATCAAATATCACAATATTTTTGACCAAATACCTCGATATCGATATTGCGACAATATTGTAGGGATGACTATTGGCGCTTTCACAAAATATTTACACAATGAGATTTTTGATAGATAATCATCAGTAATGTGGATATAATGACTAAGTGGGTAAAGGCAAATAATAGAACAGCTAGAACAGTCTGGTAAGTTCAAAAATGACATCACTTTACTGTAATGCAGCCTTTAAAACCAGGAAAAGACAACACTTATGCCATATCACGATATTACGATATCCAAAATCTAAGACGATATCTAGTCTCATATCACGATATCGATATATTGCCCAGCCCTAATTCAATTCATGCAATCAAAGAAAGCTCCTACACAGCAGTAAGTGCCTTCACTTGTTCCATTTCTTAGCTGCATGATTTACGTCCTACATCTCAGAATAGAACTTTATATACATACATATATATATATATATATATATATATATCCTACCGTTTGCGGTCTTACTCACTTTCCAGGGGGACCCAGGTCTCCCATGATGTGCATGGTCTGCATAGCATTGTTCACCACATGGCTGGTCTTCACAAACTCCTCCGTGGGCTCCCAGTTGATCATCTTCGACTTGGGGATACTGCAATCCCTGCAAAATACAACAGACCAAGAGAGAGAAATGACTTGAAGAGAAATGTTGCATTTTTCTCCATCCTAGGACATGGTTGTTCAATAATTTAAGACTGCAAGTCCTGCCTCCTGGGACTCCTGGGTCCACGCAAACCTGTTTGCCAACCGGTTTGCGTGGACTGGGATCCAGTTTAACACATGGTGGACCTGTTTAATGTTGTTGAGGGTTAGTCGGACTGCTGCAGTCCACTGTCAAGAGCCGAGATGACATGCGACAAAGGTCCTGGGCCAGACTCAAACCCAGAACATCGTGTGTACATGGTACGCGTCTTAGACCATCTTAGACTACAGAGCCACCCGCCCAGTATCAATAAACTTTTTAAAAAATCGTGCTGGTGTTGAACCTACATTGTGCGTCTATCCTGCCGCCTGTGTCTCATGTTGGCCATCCTTTCAGCCAGGAAGGTGGGGGTGGACTTGACTGCGGTCACTAAGTCCTGGGAGTGCTGCTTTCAGGAACAAAAACAATGGCTTTAGACAGTGTTCTGTGAGAGACAGCTAATTTAAAGTAATAATACGCAACATTTTCATTAACATGAATGTCCCTTTTGCTACTCTATCACTGATTGATACACTAGAATAGTGATTCAACCTATAGCCAGTTCATGAAATCTTTTACATTTGCTGTTCTAAACACTTGGTTTCAGGTAGCTCTTTCCTGGGAAAAATCCTCTGGTGCACAGGAAGTGATGCGTTTTATTTCCAGTTTGTTTGGAATAAACAGAGGAAGAACTGGGTAGTTAGCATGAGCAGTGATAGCCTCCATGACTGAACACACAAAGAAAAGAGCGCCACCTACAGAAACTCAAACTTCATTAACAGAAAATCCAAGGAAAAAGACGTCACAGTACTGGACACACTGTTTGATTGACAGGTGATCTCTGGGAAATGCAGTGCAGAAACACCACAGCAATGAGCGCTGAGCACCAAAGATTGAAACTAAATAAGCAACAAACTCACGCCATTACTACTTTAAAGTTATTCTAGTTATTCATATAGTTTCTAGTCAAGCTAATTCTGACTTTCCGATCCACTTTGACTACCAAAAGAGAATGCCGTGATGTGGAATGTTCTATGAAAATGCTGACATTGTGAGATGCGGTAGAACCTACCAGTTGGTGGAATGGAAGGCAGTTGGTGTAGCGGTCGTGGTCAGTATAGGTGAAAATCCTGTGATTTTGTCGGCCCTTGGTTCTGTTCAAGGCCTTGACTTCTGTGTGGTACTGTCTCTCCAGAGGGGTCTGGCATACAGCCTCACTCTGGAACAGCTCCATCTCATACTAGATCCACACACAGAAACAGTGACGTGGGGTGGGTGAATAGAGATCATCAAATTCAAAACATTTGAAGTCTTTTTCAGGACCCGCAGATTCCCTGCTGATACGTCATAAATGATTTTATCCTCTTATATACTGTACAAACTGTTTACCTTAGAAATTATGATATTCTTGGCTAGTCATCATTAGTCAGTCTATATAAGCTTGTCATTATGTCAGGCTGATACTGGCCTTTTATTAAATATCGGATATTGGCCTGTCAATGTGGTCTACCTCTGATATGATGGAGGTTCGGCTTTGACAAGTTATGTAAAGCCAATCTACAAAACTTGACAATAATATTGACCTGACAATGTTTTTTAAGTAACTCCTCATATAAAGGCAGTAAGGTATCCCAGAGTTTGCCCTACCATTGAACGTGTTTGTGTGTTTATTATATCTGATCTAATAAATATTATATTTTCTATATATCGTACCATTTGAATTAGTTATAGCTGAAAAGGTGTTATGAGTTGCTTTGTCATCAGACAACAGCTTAAGTCACAATCAAGTGTTTACTTCAGTCCCATCTGCTGTAGGATGGGGATACAAGGCTGATAGCACTACCTGACTGAAGAGCTTCTCCTGCCAGCCCACCAACAACTCCTCCTCATTATCACCTGGTGAGAGAAACACCACGAATGTCACATTGTCGTTCTTAAAACAATTATTTTTAAGCGTCAACAAACATCGGTCCGTCCTGCGGTAGAAATACCCGCTTGGCCTTGCGAGGTGAAGGTGTCCAGTTCAATGACTCCTCTCTCTTGCTGGGACAGAACTTGCTGCTGAAGGTGCTGGGAGAGGGCTGCTGTGGAGGTCACCCTCTCAACACGGACCCTGGGGTGCCAAAAAAAAAAGAAAGTATGCCATGCTAAAACAAAGTGTCCATGGAAAAGTCAGTATGAGGAGTACAGGACTTGGGTCTTATGTTGCACTAACAAGGCATTGTAAATTCACCCTGCTATGGTTATAAGTCGCTTGAATGATAAGGATGTGATCTGCATTTTATTCAACTTTCTAATCTATGTAATCATTTGGGTATTTGCTCATCACTGCTTCGCTAACCTTGCTCAAAGAAACTTAAGGAATTGACACACTGATTGTTGTAAGATATCTATGTATTTATATGTTTATATGTTTTTTATGATTATTATTTGATACACTTAGCATCATAACCAAGTGTTGAAGTACCGCCCAGCATTAAATTAATATAATTTGCCCGTTAGGAGAGAGAGTCCTATGCATCAAACCTCAAATCCTTACTGAGCAGCTCAAGCTAGACCAGTTTGGAGGGTCCAATTATGATTTCTCTCTGCTATTCAACTTAGCTTAATATCCAGAAGATGTTGGGTAGCTAATGTTAACGTCACTTACTTTATCCTCAGGTTTTTTACAGCATCACGGGACCGATAGACAGTCTCTCCGGTATCTGTGTTCCAGCCGTCTGCCATGGGCTGCAGGGATTATAGCTGCGCAACGTTAGCGTTAGTTTGTCAACGGTAACTGCTTTTGGTTTGCTGGCTAGCTCTTCGTTACCTGGCTAGAGTTTGTAGCCAGCTATCCTGTTCTCACTGACGTACAAGCAACAGGTCGCATTTTATTAAGCCGTCACGGTGGTTGCAAATGAAAGCATGTAATGCTGATTCGAGGCAAGACTGTTGGCCGAGAAACAGCAGACAGCTACTTTGAGAAGCTAACGATAACTAGCTAGCCATGAAACCAAACAAAGCACACCAACTCAAGGCTTGTCGTTGCGTAGTAACAGACTTCTTTCTTCTTATTATTTTGCGTTTGCGGCAGACTAGACGCAATGAAGGCGCACTGCTGCCCTCCACAGGCTAAGTGCCGATTTCAATTAACCGACTACTACACCAGTGGATATAGGCCGCCCAGTGCTGTGGAGAAAGTCCAAGACCTTAGTTATGTTCCAGTCATCAACAGACAATGTGACTCCCAACCAAAACAAGAAGCAGTCTACTCGGGTTGTTACTATCAGTGAAGACGGAAGAAGTCGAAAGTGAGAATTAGAATAGCATGTGCAATAATTTCTTCCCATTTGTCTTTCTCTTTAGTTGTTTAGTTGCTTCCTTTTACTAAAAACATCTCCGCTATACCGCCGACTAGTGTCAAGTTGTGTAAGTGTTTTTGTGTTTTTTTTTAATCCACAGACGAGACTCTCCACCGCTGCAGCTCGACGCACCTCCTTGCTCGACGCCTCCATGGACGCCTCGAACACTTATCCCGGAAGACGCTCCGTTGCCTAGCAACAATACACAGTCACTGATACAAACCAGGTTTGGTCTTCAAAACCAGTTAGCTGGCTAGCTTGCTCACCTAAAGTTTCTAGTTTCTGCGTGCATATCAGAAGCAGTATTCGGGTTGTATTTATTTAAGTAGACGTACTGACATTGGTTTTCAGCATTGTTTTCATGTTGCCGGGCCTCCTGCAATGGCTGGAATCATTATGTGTGAACCATGTGAACTGTACAACATCCTCAACCAGTACAGCCATGTGCCCAGGTTGGCAGAGATTAACTATCTCTGTTTGATTGGTAAGAGATGAGATGTATGTTCATTATTAAATGCTAGACTATGTGACCACTGGAATATATGAGTTTGATGTGTCTGATTGCTCTGCTTTTAAGCAATTCAATTTCCGTTATAATTGACTTATGCACTTTTCTCTAGATGCTCGTGAAAGGCAGCATTATAATGTGAGCCATATCGTAACAGCTAGACATGTAAAAAGGGTATGGAAATCATTTTGTCCACATTGTATTCACATCTGTCCATCCACTCCTGACTGAAAGACAAGACCTGCAATACAAGGTTACGTAGTGCATAAAAGATCCAAGCTTTCTCTCTTTAATTAACATTTTTCCAGGATTCAGATGGCACATTCCTCATGCCAGAGGCAGTGGAGATTGACAGCATGCAGTACATAGTGGTGTATGACAGTGACACAAGCTCTCTGCAAGGGCAAGGTAAGCTGAAATTCACAGGTGCTGCCATGCAAGGGTGAAATGAAGTCGCTCTGTTTATGTATTTGTACTTTTTTGAGTATTTTTAGTACTACACAGCAACTTCTAATCTCCAGTGTTAATAATAGGGATGGGACGATATATCAAAATTCAATATATCGCGATACAAAAATGTGACAATACGTATCGTGGGGCAGAAAAATGATAGATCGTGATATTAGCTCCATTTTATTCTGCTGTAGTAATCACAAATGAGACGCTTGCTTGACCATCACAATTTCACAAGCTCTCCATCCAAATTATATTATTTGCACTTTGCAATGACATTTTTAAATTGTTTACATTCTAGCAAGCCAATGACATTGCCAATTCCCACTCATAAAGCTGATATGGTTCTGAGGCAGCTGGTCAAAACTATCTAAAGTGCTAAATTAACTCTGACAATTTTGCTGTGTGTGCTTCACTACATTTTCAATCACGTCCATTATATAGTCCAAATTTTGTAGGCATAAGCATTGCATTGGAAACCGCTCAGTCGTAATCATGTTGAATGAATTGGGTTGATTCACGCTTTACTTTGTCTTGACTTTATTTTGTAATTTATTTATTTTTTACAGTTAAAAGAATTATTATCTATTTGGAACTCTGTGTCCTCTCGTACTCCTTTCATTGCATGGGAAAGACACAGTGTAACAATGTTCTGTTTTGTGAAAAAAATAATGAAATAAAAATAAAAAACCTCAAGTACATTTTGAATGAGCTGTACAGTTTGGTTATATTAGCATTGTTGAAAGACAGTTCAGAAAAAGCATCCTATATTTTGAATTATGGTAGGACCTGAGAGTTGCAAATAGATTATTCTTCAAAAATCTATGTCTGTATATACACTGCCCATCAAAAGTTTGGACACGTGTACTATGTTTTTCATTATGTTAAAGCCATTTTGATCTAAAGGCTTATGCTTATCTTAGACAAATATAAATAGTGAAGTTGATGCCTATGTATGAATTTCTTTCCAAAGCCTTTGCCTTTCCATCAAGGCAAAGGGCGGCTACTTTAAAAAATCTAAAATATAAGATAGTTTTGATTTAACACTTTTTTTGTCACTGCATAATTCCATTTGTGTTATTTCATAGTTTTGATGACTACTGTTATTCTAAAATGTGGAAAATAGTAAAAATAAAGAAAAATGTGGTCCAAACTTTTGACAGGCAGTGTACCTATAATTGATGCCCTCAGAGACATGCTTAGCAGTCGGAATGAGACATTCTTCAAACTTGTTCCTTTGGTCATGATTGTAGGTGGAGCTGTGGAATGTGCCCAAACCCTGGCTAAAGCCAGCCTCTATCCCATCCACATAGTGAAAGGAGGCTATCAGAAGTTCTCCGCCCTGTACCCTTTCTTAAGAACCGTGAAAATCATGTACACCATCATGGTAACATGCCTTCCCCCGAACTGGGGCTTCCTGTTCTTCTTAAAGCAATATTCCACTTAGTTTTAACATGGGGGTTATTCAGCACTTGACCGCCATGAAAACCAGAATATAAACTACTCACCAAGATCGGATGCAGCTGGACGAGTTTATAGCATTTGTAGCATTTGAATGAGCCACGAAAATATCCTGAAAACTTACATTTAAAGACGAGATGAAATGAAAAATGCCTTTTTAACCCTTTTAGATCACATCCCCGGTCATACTGTGCACCTATTTAACAATATATGCCAAAAATAATACCAAAAATCAATTTCATTGTATTCTTATATCAAAATTCAATCATGTTTTCTTCCTGTAAAACAAAATATGCCGTGTGCTTACGTAAGCATGCCCGTAACTAATTTCAACCAATAATATCATTACATCCACCCATCAATCAATCTTCAACTTTTAGCGCACAGAGCTAAGAGGCTAAGATTCATTAGTTAGCTAGCTAGCAACAGCACACCCACTTTTCAACGTTCAAATCAAATTCCTCCCAACGTTATGTCCCGCCTGTCTTTCCTGTTTCACTTGGAAATACGTCACGATACGGAAGTTAGATACTCTCGAAATGCCGTTTCATCTCGACTTTAACACATTTGTGAACAGATTCAACAGCAGATCCTGCTTCTAAGACAATAAAGCAATAATTGGTCCGTCCTCATTTTGCATTTATATTCTTGGTTTACACTAAAATTTGTATTTAAAAATAAAAGTAGATCAAGTCTCCCAAACAGGCGAAATCTTTGGCAAAATTATGTTCTAAAACGTTGGACCAACAGTCAGTTGAAAATCACAGCAGCAGGATCTGTTGTTGAATCTGTTCACCAACGTGTTAAATGTCAGTTTTCAGTCTATTTTCATGGCCTCATTCAAATGAATGGGAAGTAAAAATCTGAACGCTACAAGCTCGTCCAGCGTGGTTTTCATGGTGGTCAAGTGCCGAATAACCCCCATGTTAAAACTAAGTGGAATATTGCTTTAAAGTGTTTTAGGGTGGATTTTTCCTTTAAGGGGTCACTTGTTTCGGATTGTTGATACATGCTGATTTGGATGACATATGTGTTGAATATCTCAGGAGCTGGAAACTCTCCAGACTTACCCAGTGGAGATCATAGCAGGTCTGCTCTATATGGGCGACCACAAGCAAGCCACCAATCGCAACCTCCGTGAGGACCTGAAAATTAGCGCTATGGTCAATATCTCACAGAGCAGCAGTCTGGAGTAAGGCATGACTTGATATTTGCAACATGAGTAGAGAATATTATGGATGCACTGTATCATGGTTGTATTATTTGATGAATGGATTTGTCAATGTGAATGATTCTTTTGAAATTAGGTTTGAAAAGGGAAAGCAGACCATCCTTAACATACCTGTCGCGGATTCAGTGATGTCCGATTTGTACTCAAGCTTTGAGACACTTTGTGTTTTTATTGGTAAGTACAATGATTGTTCATAATATGCTTATTTTACTTATGAGTATTTATGGGTACAAAATTATACCCATAAATGCTATTAAATAGGGATGGGATACGACGATACGGTACGATACGATATGATACGGTACAATATGATACGTTTGTACTGTTTGTATTGAAATAAACATAATTCTGACTGTGCAGAATTATGTTTATTTCTGAGCCACAAATCTTTGTAGCGATGGCATTGACTTGCTAGAATGTAAACAACAATTTAAAAATGTCATTACAAAGTGCAAATAATATAATTTGGATGGAGAGCTTGTGAAATTGTGATGGTCAAGCCGTCTCATTTGTGATTACCTACTACAGCAGAATAAAATGGAGCTAATATCACGATTCATTTCTCTGACCCACGATACGTATTGTCACACTTTTGTATCGCGATATATTGAATTTCAATATATAGTCCCATCCCTACTATTAAATGATAAGACATTCCATTTCTTTACCAGCACCGCTTTTGTCGGGACAGACAAAGAGATTAACTTCAAAGTAATTTTTTGTCAGTTTTGCTACACATGTAGTTCCTGCTGTTTGGTTTGATTGATGTAGTATAGAGCTCTTTTGTTTATGGAGCCATCCATCTCACACTCCTTCCTTGTTTTCAGGTTCCCATCTGAACATGGGGTCTCGTGTGCTGATATGTTCCAGTCATGGCATAAGCCGCTGTAGTGCTGTCACCATCGCCTTCCTGATGCACCACCTGAAACACACATTGCAGGCAAGTTGTCTTTATGCGGTTTGACGGTGTGTATGTTGTCATAGAAATGAAAGGGTTTTGAAACTCAAGTGGGAG